>NW_027106189.1:736168-779655 GCF_000696795.3 Halyomorpha halys | reverse complement strand
AAAAAAAAAAAATGTTATCTTTCAATTATATTGTATCATATCAAAAAATGTAATTTATATATGTCCGTATGTAATGTATTTCATTTTGTTATTTTAACAAATTGTATTATAATAACAATGTCGTATTATTTTATGTCTCATATCTATCATTAAAAACTATGAACAATACTTTTAAACACATCCCGCGAACATATTTGTACATTAAAATTTGGCACACACACCAAAGGTTGCCCATAGGCCCTTTAGATTAGGATCGTGAAGATATTGAGAAGTTATGGGAAAGAATCAGAGGTTGGTAATTTGAGTCTTAGGAAAGTAAAGTAAAAAATAAGAAACCCTGATTCGATGAAGACTGTCTAAAGATGTGCAAACAAAGAAAAGCAGCTAAGTTAAAAACTTTCAATAATTGAAGCAAAAAAAATGTTACTTCAGGGAAGCAAAGAACGAAACATCTAAATTTCTCAGAAATTAAAAAAAGAGAATATTTGAAAAATTAAATAATAAAAATCTGGTGGGATACACGCATCACACAACTTGCACTTACCACTCTACATATGCCCCCAAACTTAGTGTTGAAGTTATCGCTATTTTTTTTTTATTTAAAAAAACTAAAAATTCATAAACCAGGGAAAGCAAAATTGTATGAACAAAAAATTTTTATTTTTCAGTTGCAATAAAAAATTTGCATTTTAGGAATAACAGTTTCTTGAGGTGGAAATAACGAATATAAATTCTGTTGCTGCCAAAAATACAACAGTTTAATAAAAGAAAACAACAAAGTTGTAATGGAATCAGAAAAGATTGTGAGATATTGGCTTTTCCTGGTCAAATCGGATCTCTCTACTTTTCATTTTTTTCTCCTTTAGTTATTCATAAAATTCATTAATATTTTATTTAAATATTTGAAGATGGTCAGGGTTGCGGTCAAAAAAAGAACAAATAGTTTAAAACTATTTTAATGTCCGACGTTTCGCCCCACTTTGCAGAGCTTCATCAGGGCTGTTCAAAGCGAAAGGTTGAACAGAAGCTGACGGTTAAACAAATAGTTTATAACTATTTGTTGTTTTTTTGACTACAACCCTGACCATCTTCTTTTATTTTATATTTATTCATTGTTTATTATTGCTTTCAATAAGAACTATTTATTTCATTCAATTCAACAAAATTAAAGTTACTTTAGAAGGAAGATTTTTTGAAACATTCTCATTTAAACCCTGTTACGCTATTTAAATGAGTATTAGACCTATTAAATATTAAACTGCATTTAATTATACATTGACATACTGGGTTTTATTAAAATTGTTAGAGCCAAAGAAATCAGAAAAATATGAAAAATCATTTCTATTAAGTGGCACTTCTAGTTAGTCGATGTTATCGAAATAGTTTCTGTCATGCCCTAGGTATACATCCGCCTTGAATATGTAATTGCAGCTTCAAAAGACTTTTCATTTTTGAACTAGGCTGACCACATACAGACACACAGAATCATTCACAGACCATTTTGTGAGGCTTGATTACTTGGACTCAGGGGACCACAAAATGTGCATTTCCGTCAAAACATTGAATTAGAAATTTTGCACAATTGCAATAATTTCCCATACTACATATTTCATATATAGGTAAGTGAAAGTAAACATTGAAAATAATGTAAGAGAAATGTACAAAGGTAGTACTCGACTGCGTAAATTTTGTGGCTCCACCGTGACAGAAATAAGAGATAAAAAATAATCATATTCTAGCTAATCCAATAAATATATTTGATACGGTTAAGATAATTTTGATTACAAGAAATAATTGTGAATTTCCTTCTGACCCCGGTGGAGCCCCAGCCAGTGGCTCCTAGGACAATATTGTGACCCCTGACTTCAGAGCACCCAGCCCTCTCCCTTATAATGCTATATGGCAAAGGAAGGGCCAAGTTGTAAGAATATATATTTAAATTTAGGTTTTAGATAAAGTCTTTTATATATTGTAAATAACAATTTAGGAGGTCGGAAAAAAAAGTTGATCTCCTCTTACGGAATACCTGAGTGCTGAACCGTTGGTAGAACTATAGAAAAATTAACAAAAATAAAATTAAATGCCTTAAGGGTTTCAAAAAATAATATATTCCATAAAATATTTGGACCGAAAAAGGATGAGTTTACCAGATAATTCAGAAGGTTACACAATGCTGAATTGGGGGGATTGCAATATAATATAAAATATATAATATAGGTTATGGCATTGCGACAAATAAGATGGGCATTTAAAGTTGTACAGCTTAGTAATGGACATATTCCTAAAATGTTAATAAACACAGAATTGATGGGTGAATGTCCAAAAGTACATGGCAAAACTTTATGATACTTAAAACTTTTTATTTATATATATGAATGTTTATATATATAATAATTATGAATGTTTTTAATAAAATTTCAATAAGATATCTTTCTTAGACATCAAATGTAACAAATAATTTAAGATAATTGTAATAATTCTATCTAAATAAAATATTTATAATAAATTATTTTTTAGGGCAGTAAAAGAAAATAACTAAGCTCCTACAAATTAAGATCTCTAAACATCTTAAATATTCAAGAAAAACCTCAGTTCAACAACAAACTGTTAAAAAAAATAAATAAATAAAAAAGTACATACAAGCATCATGTTATTACCAGTTTAAAGTGGATCTTTATCATTTGTTTCAAAGCTTTGAATCCCCATTCGCCTTTTTCACCAGATTCAAGCTCCAGAACTTTTTGAAAAGATGCAAGGGCTAGTTGTGGATCTTCCTCCTTGAGGGCTTTAGAATTATAATACTGATTTTCTAAGTCAACATCGGGTTCAGAATTACTATCTTCTGAATACTCCTATAAATGGAAAATTAATTCAAGAAAAGATTGTTACTAAATATGTGGAGATGATAACATACTTACACTGTAAATTCAAAAATGAAACATATATTTTAGCATAAGACAATAAAAACTTACTACTTAGAAATAGCTTTTTTTTTTTTTTTTTTGTATAATTGTAAATTATACTAGTAATCAATTTTAATCTAAAATACAGAAAAAAAAAAAACCTTGGGAAGGTAACATTTTAACCTGTAATCAAGATATTATTACCATTTTTGACAAAAACTGTTTGTATAAGTGCTGAAATTACAAACTAATTAAGAAAATTAAAAATATTTACTAATGAATATCAATATAAACAGCAAATTACAAGTTTAATGACATTCCATACAAGCTACACATAAGCGGTTAATTAAACAACCTAATATTTAGAATGCATTCGAACCATAACCCACAAGACAACAAACTACAATAATTGTTGCACGAAAATAGTTCACAGGTAACATTACAGGGGTGTAATGCAATGCACTTATAACAGCATTAAATACTGTACAAACTCTTAAGCTGGAACACTTACTACTTCCCTATCAAGAAGAACACCAATAAAAAGACAAAGTATTTGTATTTTCAGTGGTTTCTACTCTGACTGCATGTAACATCTAAATTATATATAAATTAAAACAACGTATAGAAAAATTAATAGATATAACACAACATAACAGAAATACTGTTATGTATTACAATATATTCCAATTGGTTGAATTTGACATAGGAACCATAAACTTGTATTAAACTTTGGTAATAATAATAATAAAACCAAGAAAGTCTAGTAAAACCAAATTTCAATAAAAGTAAACATTCAGTATACAGTTTTAAAAAACATTCAAAACATGTTAGAATTTCAGTATGATCACATTTACATTTTGTCGTCTATTCCTCATGGTATGGGTAGGGTAATATTTTCATGTTCTTATCAAGCCTAGCTGTCTGTATATGTTATCTTCCAGCTCTGTTTACTGTTAATCTTGTCAAATATCAAAGGAACAAAGTAATGAGAGGTTGGCACAATAACTTATCTTAAAAAGGGAACGGGCCTATAGGAATCACGTACTTCGGCCACTGAAATGGGTATATTTAAAAACTAAACCACTCTTTTCATTGAATGGAAACCTGAGACTAGTCCCTCGAGTTTAATGGTAAAACACTACAAACTCTGTTGGACAAACAAGTAATCAACTGTACCTCTACGACCCGGGTTCTAGTTTAAAGATTAACGTATGTCCGTATACATTAAAATAACTTAGTCCAATAATTAGAAAAGTTAGGATTCAATAATATGAAGTTGGAAAGAATTTATTTTACCCTTCGTTTGCTTTCATACAATAAAATCAATACAAAACAATGGCTTATTTGGTTCATAACTACAAACAAAATATGAAGAATAAACTTCAAATTGATACTATAAGTAAACTCTGGGTTCAGTGTCATGATTTACACTTCAAACTATAAATTCAATACAATAATTAAACCTTCTAAAAATACTTCATAAGAGAAATAAGATTTGAATTGTCAATTAAATCAACATATCACATCTACAAAGTAATCTATTAAATCTCACTATGTTCATTGTCATGATTTACACTTCAAACTACAAATTCACTAATAATAGCCATCAGGAAATATTGTGCAAATAAAAATTATGAAAATAAATCGTAAGTGAAATAAGATATCTCCACTTGACAATTAACTTGTCACATCTACAAAGTAATGTATAAACCCAGAACAAAACGAAAATAAGAGAAAATATGCTTGTACTAATGAAAGAAAAAGGCCCACCAAAAACCGAAAGATGGTAACATTAAATATTTGGAAATAAATTTTTAAAAAACCGAAGGTAATAAAAAAATACATACAAGACCGTAATCTTCTTCTTCTTCGCACATGTAGTCGTCTTCTAGGTCTGAAGTTAACATATTGGTGGCCTAAACACAATTAAATAAGGAATAGCACGAAAGAAATCTATCCTTAAGTTATTTTACAATGAGAAAGACCACAACATCACAACACTATTTTAAATTATATATAACCAACTCTCCAAGATTTGCGGATATCCTTCAATCGATACCATTGGAAACAGTAGGTAGAACTAATGACAGAAGACAAAGATTACAGAATTAACAACGACGATACCTAAGATGGCGGAGCTATCATTAGTGTTATACAGTGAACCATGTAGTGACTTTATATTTCTTCATCAAGATTTGGAATTTCCTGCTTTTAAATTGGACTCTGTTATCACAAATTATTATTTGAGGGACATATTATTATTATTGACTGCAAACATGATGAAGATTTGTTCTTCTAACTAATTTGGTTATAGCTTGTTTCAAAGGGACTAAGATTGAGTATCTTTAATACAAAGTATGAGCGTGTGTGGCTTCATCGTTAGTGGCAGCAGTCCCATAAATTCCACACTTATCATTAACCACGTATATTCGTCAACCTCCTATGACCAAATCAAACCTGCTGGCTTTAGTCGACCACCGATGAGCAAAAAGTAATTCAATCACCAATAACTGTAATATATAATTATGACTACTTTGGTGCAACTAGTAATAGTAATTACGGACCATTATTACAATTACAGAGGTACATAAAAAAGTCAAAATTATAATATTCTTTCGAAGCTTAAATTATAGTAATTGTAATTGTCATTACCTTTTGCCAATTCTGTAGTTGACTAGGCATAATTTCTAAGCTAGTTTGACATCTCACCACGTATCGCCTGATTTCAGTATTCATGCCCCGCTAATAAATTATTTCTGTAACACCTCGACGCCGCATTTTCGTCCAGGATAAGAGAACCGAACAATAGCTTCTAGTAGATACTAAAAAGACGATTTCAACACTTCCTCGCAATCCTCGTTATCACAAAATCCAATCTAGCGCCACCTAACAATCCAATCGTTTGTACTTATAGAGAGAAGAAATTGCAACTTCGTCGACTTCTCAAATGAGCATTCACCATCGCTAAGATATAGAAACCTATCTTAGGAGCTGGCTTCCTATATAACCATGGTCTAACTGTGGATATTTATCAGAAAAAACTCACTGATCATTAAACGGGTTTAACCACAATTAGATAAGTATCAATAGTTTCGGTACCTTTTGTGGAGGTAGTTGTATTATATTTTACTCGAATTAATTATGTATTATTGTGTTATTAATTAGATACGCTTGACCAGAAGGCCTCGATAATGCGTGTTCAATATAGGTAAGGTAGTTGATTAGGAGGTGAATATATAGGATGAGATTTACAGGGTGACTGCCGTAATTTCTCAAAGGATGGTAACCTCGTCCTACCGGGTACTAATCCTGTAGGAACGAAGAGAAATGCAAGCCTGGAGGGTAGCTAGCCGCCGGGTCATGTAGGAAGATAATTTCGTTCTACCGGATGCTATTCCTGTAGATACGAAACAGGCATTTATGACCTGGCGGGTAGCTAGCCGCTGGGTCCTACAAGAGGATACTAGGTAGAGGAAGGATGATGTGACTAACAAGGAACAAGCCTGAAATAAGACTCTTTAAATCAAAAAATAAGGAGGAAGAATAAACTGAATGTCTTATTTACTGCCCCCAAGAAAGTTTATTTACAGCACCATTGGTGAGGTATTGATTCTCCTAACAATTCAAAGGCCGGTGAGAGACACCGCCTGTAAGAACTTACTTCTTTGTGATTCAGTATATTCTTTTTGGTAAACTATATTTATTAAATCAACATATTTACATTTATAATACTAATTACAAGGTTATATATAACATTATGAAATTATTAACATTTTACTCGATAACTGATTATGAACAAAATAAATGACTAGAGAAAACATGGGTGGTGCTCCGAGGTTAAACAAACTGAAGCTCTACGTCTTGGCGGGGAGCGATAACGGATTTGGTGGCTGTAATAGTTGCAGACCACTAGGTGGCGTGTTTCTACTCTTTCATCTCTACTGCCCCTGGGGACTAACGATTTTCACCAAGCAGCTCCGTAGCAATAAGGTTTTCTCAACATTCGAAATCGTTCGAGCATTCTATCACATTCCAGTTGCTAGACGGGTTGATTTAATATATGTGAATGTTTCTAAAACATTAGACCAAATCAGAAAAATATTGATGTTCCTAAGTATATACGTTTTCGCATCCCTCCATGAATGCTGATGGAATTGGCTGAAATTAATACTATACCCGATTTCCACTAATCTCAAGCTTTCCTCTGATTGTATATCAAAGCAGATAAGCTTTTTTCGAAATAGAGATCTCAATACATTTGCGCATGCGTAAGTGAATGTAGAGGATGCCGTTTGATAAAATTGATACTGTATTGTTTTTACACTAATCCTCAATTTTCTTAAAATTGTACCAGCAGTTTTCGAAATATAGGTTCTACAAAAAAAACAATAATACGTTTGTACAAGCGTAAGCGATATTATTGATGAAATTAGATGAAATTGATATGGAACCATCTAGATACCAAATTGTACATTATTCATTTTCCCCAAACTTTGACACCAATTCATCTATGCATGCAGCTTTCATAATCTCTTCAGTTTCCGATATAAGCGAGCGCTCTACTCTTCGTTTTTTTATTACTTTCTGTAAACGATCTTTATTTCTATTCTCCTCATGATTTGAGGGTAATGTATCTTAAAAATAAACTCAAAGTATTTTATTTTCTTTATTATTATTATTTTAGCCTAACGCCTCAAGTTCTTTATTTAACAATATAAGTAATGCTGCCTAAATACAATGGGTTGCCCTATGTACACAGCATGCTGATCAGTTCTTAGGATCAAATATACATACTTACATAATTGATTAACAAAGTTTTTCCGTTATAACAACTTATAGCTCTTTTTTTTTCCTTTATATAAAAATATAACTAGGTTACATTAACTTCTTTTTATAATGATTTTTAAAAAATCAAATAGGGGAATTACCTAAGTTATATATATATATATAACTAAAGTATCGGTGAAAGCAAAATGTTAAAAAAAGAGAAGAAGGAATAAGATCTGACACGCTTGAACTGCTGTAAAATACTGGCTTTATTGGGTTCGGTATTATATATACATTCGATCAGCTGACCCCCTCAGTCAGTTGACATCAAAATAACAACTGACTTAGACCGTAACTCTCCCCCACCAGTTTACGAACAACCTCGTAAACTAATACTATACAATATAATAACAGAAAACAAAAACAATAAAGAAAAATTATTAACAATAAAAATAAATTCCTATATACATATGTAAAAACTCACAAGCTCCCTGAAATAAACGCTATATAAATAATTTAAACTTAAGAATAAAATTTAAAAATTGTTCATATAATACATAAAAAAGCTAAAATGAACCAACACAATATTTACAATAGTCAAAATAAATCTTAAAACAAAAAACAATAAATAGTATTACATTAATAAATAATTTTTCCGTATTACTAGATTGTATTTTTGTTTATCTTTAATACTATTGTATATAGTGGCTGGCAATGTGAGAACACTCCAGTTTTTATATTGTCTTTGCCGGAGGTTTTAACTCTTCAATATGGATAGTTCTCCTCTTTTTATGTTCTTTGATACTTTCTACAGTAGAAATATTTTGTTCCCTAATAATTATCACCCTGAATGGACCCTCGTATCGCTGTATCTCATTACTCCTGTTAGACCCCAACTTTCTGTATACGATCATCCCGATTTTGATCGATCCCACCATGTCTGTGACCTTTAGATTCTTCCGCCCCACCCTCCTGTTTTTTCCTTTTCCATTCTTTCTTGTGCCTTCTCCCATAACTTTCTCCGAGCAGCATGGTTGTTTTGTATCTCCTCACCGTCCGCTGCCGTGTCGCGCCGTCCCGTCGCGCAGTCCCGCCGGTGTCCTCGAAGCCCAAAGAGGATCTCAAATGGTGAAAACCCCGTAATGGTGTGTACGGAATGATTATAAGCCGCTATAGGCTTAGGCATTGCTACATCCGGTTCTAATCCCTTGTCTAAACACTTCTACCATCTCCATATTCTCTCCTCCTCCAAGGGTTGCGCATGTTTCTTGGCCGTTGGTATTCTATCTGGGTCCACCCTGGCTCTTCTACTTTCATTCGGACCTCCATCTCTCTAGCGCTTGTTTCTATGAGATCTTGGGCAATTTCCACAAATAAGCGCTCTCTCGGAAATCCTTCTTCCCTAGCTCCTTTGCCAACTGTTTCTTTAGTACCATGGATAAGAATTGCATCCGACCCTGTACCAGGATTGTTTCCATCATTTCGCTGAGTTTATCTTGTATTCTGTTAAAACGTACTAGGAGTTCCTCGGCATATTGCCCACTAGACTTTTTTGATGTCTCCCTGATAATCATAAATATGTCTTCCTCTGGTGCTCATCCTCCTCCGGACGCCTTCTTTAATCTTTCCTTGATACTTCTCCAAGGGGTCTCTGAATCTGATTGAGGATGCTCCTCTTCACTATGCAGACGACCGCTGCATTTAATGCCTCCGCATCTTCGCTATCGAGTACATTTTCGATTGATTTTGCTTATTTGTCGGTCACTTCCTTATATGAAGTGGCTCAATTCTCCTGTTTCCCCGGTAAACCGTTCGAGGTCAGAAACGGCCTTCCTCAAGGTGGTTGCAGTGCGTACTTTGATCCACTCTAGTGTTGTGTGTGCTTTTGCAAGAGATACTGGTAGTGTAGAAAACTCTGGGGTTGGAGGATTCCCCTCTGTGGGAGGTGCATTCTGGACCATGTTTGGATTCAAAGTTTCCAGACTCAACTTGCCTAACGATCCTGTTGCCATTATTTACAATACGAAACGAGAGAGAGTAAAACATTGAAGATGATAAAACAAAAAAAAAAATTAATCCGGACGCCGTTCTGAAGGTCTTCGTGACCCTCAGCTACTACATACGACTAGTTGATCTACTTTGATATTATAGAGCTAGTTTATAGAGTTCCAATTGTTGGTGCCGTAAACGTCTCAAAATAAGCCTAAATTTGCCGCAGTGTTCCAATAACAACAAATAAATGAAATAAAACTGATTGGTTCTTCATCAAAGTCTAGACGACAACATAGTTGTTAAATCATATTATTAATCGAAACCCTTACTAAATGATTGGTCAATTTTTATATTCTATGTAATATGTTACATGGACAAGAATTCAAATTAAATTGAATTTAGCAATTATGAAGTTATTTTAAAAGGTTGTTATTCAATAATACACTTCAAAAGCAATGACGTTGTCTTCGTTGTATCCGAATTGGTGAAACTTCAGATGGAGAAATGCGATTTTTCGAGTTTCGGACAATAGTTTCATGGCTTTTAATCTTAAGAAATTGCGCCTTTTGTAAAGGTATGATACAGGATTGGAGCATTCGAAGAAATGTATTGTGACTACTGTTCTTATGACAATTTAGATATACCAATAGTTCATAAGATTAAATTATGAATAAAAGATCTTGCACTCCAAAATAAGCTTGACCTTTTCTCTGTTAGTCCGTTATAAGTTCTTATAGATCATAGTTCCATAACATTGTTCACTTTGGAATATCGTTATTGTGATTTCGTTCACTTTGAAGAATATATTCGAACAAACCCGAACCAATAAACAAGATTCTTAACTAGAGAGAAAACTTATTATAGTGATTATGAGATATTTTTCAACAAAATATTTTGTAAAATATCTTGAGATTAGGTGCGGCTTTATTTGGTTTTCGAGCTAGTTGTAATTTTGAAGTTACCACTATTTTTTCAATTTTGAATTTTTTTCATATTGCCAAATATGGATATGTGATTCTTGGAGGTTTGGGAATTTAACACCGCCTCACATTCGGTTCCTCAGATGACGCATTTTTGAAATTTAAAAGGCTGAAATTAAAATCTAACAGTAAGTATTTAATTGATATGCGTTCTAGGTTTAAAATACTTGGTTTATTGTTATCATTAATTTCATGATTCATAAGATTTTGAATTTGCAGTCTATACTTGTCTGCTTTGTTTATCTGTCTTTTGACAGCTCTGTTGTCTTATCATAAAGAAGTGATAATATTAGAATATTTATGTTATTGCTGTATTACCTTTATCAGTAAAATTATAATTAATGTTTTCAATTTTTTTTCATTGAGTAAAGTACTATCAGGATTTCATTCCTCTAATTGAATAAATGATATTTAATGATTTTTTGGTAATCTTTTATGTTAGTGCTGTAGATGTTTGAAGCTGTTAATCAACATTTCAATTTATTATGCATTTCTGTTAAAACTGTAACCACTAGTGTTTGAAGCTCATGGTATTAAACATTTCTTCAGGTTAGTGGAGTTAATGAAGTTTCTTCTCTGCTTCAGTGTGTGATGTTGTAATTTTCAGTCAAGAAAATTATATTAATAATCACTTTTCATTATATCGTTGAAGTTTTGTTAAATAATGGTTATTATGTATTTGTTTATTTTGTCTAATATTTAGTGAATTAGCAAGGCTTTCAGATGCATTGATCATTTCAGAATTATTACTTATGTTATTTATTTGTTTCATTTTATCATAATTATATTTCACCAATATTTAAATTGTGCATATATTTTTGTTTCCCAACATGAACCTATTTTAGTAATAATGTTCCGTTAAATATTTTATGAAATTACAATAAGTGAACTTATTTAAGCCTTATCTATTCTTGCTCTGGTTCTTTTATTTAATAAAAATAAAGGAAATGTGTGGTTTATCTCTTGAAAAAGAGAAGAAACCCACAGAATTAGTTATTGCCTAGGTGGTAATGGGCTTTTAAAGGGTATATTGGTTGGACCATACATTACACAGGCTATGCATGTTTGTTTTCGTTACTTTTGTTTTTCCAATCAGCAACCTACCATCCTCCCTATGTTTAGTAGAACCCTTATATTTTATAAGCTTCATTATTCATCTGTTTTGTCTATTATTATCTTCATTTCATAGTGCTTCTTTTACTCAATTCTGTTTGGAAGAGCTTTGATTAAATGTGTATAAAATTATCCTTATATCATTTGTTGTGTAATCTGTTTTTTTACTACTAGCATAGTACTTTATTTGTCTGTAATATGATATTTTTATTGTTTAATCACTAATGTACCATTCATAAAAACAAGTCTATATATAGATGCTTCAACAAATATCAAGTTATACTCTTTTATTTTACATAGAGGCTTCCTCAAAATCACAGATCCATTATTATTATTTAATACTGTTCCTAGTTTATAAACTTTGTGGTTCTGGCAGACACTCTGCATTGTTCTATGTGCCTATGGGTATAAATATAATTTAATTAAAATTATTTTCTTATTATTATTTTTTATTTAACGAGTTTTCTTTTATATTCATCTAACTTTTACAACTAAATGGATTTATAGTATTATTAGTTGAAAATTGAATTTAAAAGTCACCTTGACAATTTTATATTTTATCTTGGTATATCACTCTCCTTTTCTTTCTTTTTTTTGTTTTGAGGGTGTTGTTTCAGCTTGTAGCTTATGTTGTCAGGATGAGTTTTATTGATTGGTCCTGAGAATATGAGTTTACAAGTTAAATGAGTTTTATTACGACTGTAATAAAGAATTAAACCTTGTTTATTTAATACTTTGGTGAAAAAATAGTTGTCATTGCCCTACCAATGTATTATGACTAACTGTGGCCTTATTGAATTGCTGCAAAAGTAAGTTTATTAAAAAAATTATGGAAAATATATGACAAGGAATCTTTGTATTTCATTCGTTTTAAAAATTATTCTATTTCAAGAGAATTAATGTGATATTCTTGAAAAGCATTGAGGCTGAATGTCTGTGTTAAAAATATCTGAGAAAATTATCTGTTATTGTTCTTATAGCTTTTTAAAACTAAGGATAGGGGATTAAAAATTGAAAATTTTGAATGCAGTGAATATATTATTTATTAATTAGTTTGTTATACTATTTTTAGAATCCTCTTTTCAATTCTGTGGTTGTGGTAGAACCTCGTATGATTCCTTAACTGTATGAATTCCATCTGAATTATTTATTAACATTACTTACACCATTTAATTAATATATAGGAAGATGGTCAGGGTTGCGGTCACAAGTGAAACGAAAATAGTTTACAACTAAATAGTTGTAAACTATTTTCGTTTCACTTGTGACCGCAACCCTGACCATCTTCCTATATATCAATTTTTACGGTCAACTACATATACATATATACATTTAATTAATATTATTATTGTTGGATAGTGACAATAGTTGTGCTTTAATCTAATTGTGAAAATTGCTTTAATAAATTTTCTATGAAGGAACCCAAATTCGCAGTTCAGAAATAAGTCTTTTGTAATAATATTTTATTGTAAAAATATAATTTTTTTTATTAGTATTAAAACTGTTTTAATTTATTGGTAATATTTATGATGGAAATGCTATAAATATATATATAAGTAACACATAAATATTTCATAAATAAAAATTCTTTGATTATTTCTGTTTAAATACTTTATTTAAATAAGTTTTTGGTTTGTTTATCTATTTTTCAGATGTCGTTTCGAGTTGTGAGAAGTAGTAAATTTAGGCATGTTTATGGTACTGCCCTTAAGAGGGAACAGTGTTATGATAATATAAGGGTATCAAAATCTTCATGGGATTCTACCTTCTGTGCAGTTAATCCAAAATTTCTTGCTATTATTGTTGAATCAGCAGGAGGTGGTGCTTTCATTGTTTTACCGCACAACAAGGTAATTGTATGACATCTCCAATGTATCCAGCCATATGTTCTATTGCATTCTGCTATAATATTTAACATAAGTTCTGTTTATTTTTCATGTTATAAAATATTTTGAAAATTCATTGGGATTATATGCTGGTTATTCTAAACATTTTGAGCTCCTGGTTGGAATTTAGTGTTGGAAAGCTAGAAAAGGTTTTAATATCTATATTTGATATCAGATAATAATATCTTAAGTTTGTCAGCTTCTGATTTGTAGATCAGTGCAGGGAGGGGGGAGTAGGGGTATCCCCCAATTTTTTTTCAGTTCTCTGCATTTAACTTTTAGATGGTGCACCCTAGTTAAAACTTTATTCTATAATTAGTTAAAGAATGTTATTACTTTTGTAGATTATCTACCCTCAAATAAACATTTTAAAATTGTTACCAGCTATTCAAGACTTACTTGTGACAGGTTTTCCAGGTTAACTGGCTTTTTGTTAAATCATTTCTGCTTTAGAAACCCAGCTGTTTATTTACACCCACTCAAGTGGTAATTAAACCCGCAACGATTTTTTTTTTTTAATTGAGATTCTGGCCTTGCACACTAGGAATTGTTTTTAGTGGAGATCGATATTCGTTATTCGTATCGTATCGTTTAGTATTGAGTTTGATAGAAGACTTATAAGGATCCATCTTCACTGATAATGACCTCTGCTGATAAGGCCTTTTAACTTATAGGGCCTTTTTTTTTTTAATTAAGGAACTTTAGTAATGAAATTTTATTTAAATTTAATTGTTTAACACTCCCATATAAATTCCCATTAATAACCTCAGTTGATCAAAATTTGTGGTTGCCCATTTTTTTTTTATATCCAGTTCAATTGTTCTCTCCGTTACCTTTTTATCACTCTCATCTCTACTTTTCTCCTCTGTTGCCTATTACTTATTAGCACCTACAGGGGGTCTTTCTTTGATATAATTGTAGTAAGGCCACGTTAAATTTTAAATGAACTGGCAAAGTGAACAAATGTGGCACAGATTTTCTTTTTGTATATCTTGATGTTCAGGATTGAAATCAGTGTTATTTATTTGAGGCCCCTTCTGATAAGAAACTATTAAGTTTTTAAAACGGGTAATTAATTTTTTTTTTCCCCCATGGTCCCTGATCTCTGATGGGTATCGAAGGAAAATTTCAAGATGAGTTTGGTTCTTCCCAAAACAATTTCAGTAATTTACTCCCATTCTTTTTTTTTTTTTTTTTTATAACTATTATCGATTTATCACTCTGGTATGATGGATGTGATTTGGTGTTACTTTTCATTATCAATAAACTATCAGAATGTGTTTTAATCTTATTCAGTATGTCTAAAGGATTCTCCAATATATTGCTATTTTCAATCAACTTTACTTTTTATTTGTTTTGTTTTTTAAAAGGTGAGGTTTGTTATAACATATGGTAATTAAAAAATTAAGTAAAGTAAAATTCTAAAATGACTAACCATTTAATAATTTGCATTAGTTTAAAATTTTGGTGTATTATATCATTTAGTCAAAAGGGCTCTACATGCAGCTAGAGGTAATGGATAGTAATGTAACAGTTATCTAGGTGTGACAATTGGCAGTCGAATGTAAGCATAAATATGTTGCAATGCTTATTTCTTGCCTTGGATTAAAAGTCTGTGACCATTAAGCCTACTTAAGCTGAAGGTAGATGATAAGATGTGTTGGTTTTTCTACCTGGTATATTAGAGGACAGTATTAAAATAAAAAAAATAAGTGCAAAAAATCGGAAGTGAACCATTTTGCTAAGTTTTTCATAAAGTTCACAGTAACCTTTTTTTTTTTATTTTCACATTCCGATTAAAATATTCTTTCTATGAACTTTCAGTTATGGACTATGAAAACATATTTGTAAATACTGTAAATACTTTGTTTAGATTTTTTTTTTATTTGTGGGAACAATATAACAATTAAAACAAAATATTTTATATTTATTCCAGATAATTTTAGTGTAAGGAGTTATATGAAAATATTTATTGGTTAACAATTGCTTATAAGGGAGAAGTATCCGATTCCCTGATTAATGTTTGTTGTGACTTGGCCTGCTTGCCGTGGTGGGGACAACATGCTTTTCAATACTTACCAACAATACTTAATCTGTAGTAAAATTCATTACCTTTTTCAGTACATGCTCAAGTTAAGCTTGTCCCTTATTTTTTTTCCTATTTTCTTTTTTATCTTAATATTTATCTTACTGCTTATTATAATACTGCTGAGTATTATAATCTTCAAATTATACTCTTCATTTATTTTAGGTTGGAAGAATAGCAGCAGACCATCCTCTTGTTGGTGGTCACAAAGGGCCAGTATTAGACATAGCTTGGTGTCCTCATAATGATAATGTTATAGCTTCTGGGTCAGAAGATTGTGTTGTTAAAGTTTGGCAGATTCCTGATGGAGGAATTTCAAGGTCGAGTTAAATTTATTTATTTGGATTGAATGTATCATGCTTTTAGATACTTTTATTTTATATTTATACCTATGATTATTCCCTGCTATCATTAAAACTGCAAAAAAAATATGTTCTCAGTTCAGTATAAATCAGTTTTGAAGTTTGACCTGTTAAGACCTATTATATGATGTGATAGTTCTTTTTCCTGTCAAAATCATTCTGAAACTTTAATATTCAGAGGTGCTTACTGATCTGGTACTAATGTAAGTTTATGTTGCCTGTGATGCACACATATCCTCTCAAAGTAATTCTTCTTAGTAACCATATGATGTATATTGGTCCATAAACTACTGTAATTTTGATAAATGAAATTGGGTATGACAAATCTAATTAGTCCCAATTATTTGTTCTGTGGATATTAATCATTACAAAATGCAAGATCTTAAATTTCATAATTATTAATTTTAAGTAAGTGAGGTGTGGTTTGTTGTAGCTCTTTGTTAGCATGTAAGGTAGGCATGGATACTTAAGTTAAAGCGGAGCCCAGTTTACCCTCCATCCAGATACATGATCTTATTGCAATAGATAAGAGCTATCAACCTATAGTAAACAATTTAACCCGGGTTCACAGCCAACGATACTATATCCATAGATTACAACCTGGATTTTGAATAACTGCACACATCAAAAAGGTTTTGTCACACCTCTTCTTTCAATAATATTAGTAAGTCACAGCAAAGGTGGCTTTTGATCTCAGCAGCACAGCATTAGGAAATAATGAACATTAGGAAGTTTCAGGATTGTTCTTTATGTTACCTAACTCTTTGAATTCATACCTTTTAGGGTTTAACAAAAATAGGATTGATGTGAAACTTTTTTTGATCTGTGTATTTGTTAAATTAAGTCTCCATTAGGATGTTTTAAATTTATGAAGATACAAAAATTAAAATTATTTTAAGTGGATATCAATCCCAGGATAAATAATTTTATCTGTGACCAACAGATGGTGCCAATCAATACCTCTGCTGGTCTATGTACAATTGTCTTTTTAGATGACTTTTTCTCTTCTCGTCTCAAGCATATAGTTGTATGCATTATTGTGTTTTTTACTGGAATTAATTTGTATGTGTATGTACTTATTCTCTTCATGGAACTTAATCACATGAATCATCATTTCTTGATTTTTTAAAAAGTAAAAGTAATTGTTTCTTTTGTTGTGGACATGTTGAGACAAGGGTATTAAAATAGATCTGTAGTATTTAAATTTTTGACTCAGGACTAAAATGTGACTGTGAAGTGATTGGTTAATGTTTTTAATTTGTTTACTAAATATATATATATATATATATATATATATAAGATCATATAGAATAAAATTCCCTAGGTTATCCATTATCTTTTATTGATATAATGGAGGATGGCTTTTAAATATATACATTTATCTTAATCTACTTATATTTATCTTTAAACCTTTAATTGTAAACAAGAAGATGGATCGAGGGGATGTTAACGGCAAAAAATTGTAAAAACTATTTATGTTATATTTTTCTTTGACCAATTAGTCCAGCCTTTTGCCTTCACTGATGACATTGCCACAATAAGTTATTCCTTAATTGTTTTTGTGAGCCTTAGAAGCTGCAGCAAAATTTCGGGTCTGGTCATAAAAGAAGACAAAACTATATACTTAAGTTTTTGAATAAACACCCAGGCTATTAGGGATAAGTTATTTTCGAAACTTATATTATGAATGGTTTTCCAATTTTACCTAGTGGAGATCTGTGGTAATCAATGATAAGATAAAAACAGAAATTAAAAGCAGAAATATTTCTACCTGTAAATGTTACTTTAGAATGAGAAATCTTAAAACTCTAATCTGCTTTGTCTTAATCTGTGGTTTAGAAACCTAGACTACTTATAAGGTGATAGACAAGAAATCACAAATTTCAGGGAAAAAATTTCTCTAATGAATCTTCAGCCATACTAATAATAGAGGCCAATGGTGATAAAGAAGAAATACTGAAATTGGTGTATGATCTTTACTGTCATATAAATTTCATTACTGTGATAAAATTAAATAAAGTTTGCTGGGCAGGTCTTATCACCACAATGCATATGTAGGATGCTGCTAAAAGAACCCTTGCACTTTTGTTATGCAGTTGGCAGGCCAATATTTAGATATTAGGATTATAAGGCGAGTGGTGCCAATAAAGTTGGTAAAAACGACAGAATGATAACAGCCTTGAACAGAAATATATGACAATTAGTTGCTGGAAGAAGTTAGAACTCACTTCTGGGATCTAAATTTTTTAATGTTAATTTTTACTGCCTCCTGAATTATCTTCTATTTAAGTATTAATAGAGTCAACTATTCAATTAACAGTGGAGTCCCAAATAATCCAAAACCAAATTGAGGTTATATTCTTTGGAATAAAAAAAAAAAAGTACAGATTTCACTGTATCTTTTTTTTTTATTGATTATTAATAGCCGGTTCATGATTATACTTCAAAACCTATCAACTAAATTTAAATTTAACTGAAAATTTTATTTTAAACAAATATAAACATGTTTTTTAAGAAATCAAGACAACTGAAATATTTAAATTTTCTATTTAATTTTATGGTTCCATAGGTTAAATTGACTTTAATAAATTTATTTAAAAAATTTATTGCTTTCGTAGTTTCATCTAACCTTCTTTTTTTTCCATCCCTTACAATTTATGAAGCTATTAATTTAGGTTTATATTAATTGCAACTATTCAGTTTCCCATGTATACCATATAGTTTATCAAATTTTAATTTTCAGTGATACTTAAAACTATATTTTATTTTTTTTATTTTTTATTAGAACAAATTCTGCTACTGCTTTTTCAAAGTATTCTCAAGTTTAGTCTTTTGTTTATTTCTTTTTTTTTTTTTTTTTTTTTGTAACATCTCAAAGACTTTAGATTTTTAATGTTTTGTTTTGTTTTGTTTATATAGAACTTTGACAGAACCTGTTGTAGATTTGATATATCACCAGAGAAGAGTAGGGTTGGTATTATGGCATCCCACAGCTCTGAATGTACTCCTGACAGCTGGTAATTTTGTTGTTATTATATTTCAAATACTAACAGATACTATATTTATAGACAAGTACTAAGTTTATAGATTGCTTTATGAAAAAACAATACCCAAAAAAAAAAAAAAAAAACGTCCATACCAAAACTGTTTTGTTAAAATTTTATTTTAACTTTTTCTTGTTTATTTTTTTAAATTAATTTTATTCCATTTCAGTTTCACTGCCCTAACCTATATAATCATTTCTTGTTTCATAACCCTTTCAACCCATTAATAATGAAAGTTAGAATTATTTTAATTAATTTCTAAATGATTGAAGATGTGTATATGTATTTAATCATTTTAATTTTAGTATTTTAAAAAGCATTTAGAATGAATTTATGTCTCCAAAATTTGTCCAATTGCTGGTAGAGAGAGCTGTTGTTTCATGAGATGCCTCAACATCAGCACCTAACTTGATAATTTAAAGAAATAAAATGAGTTTGGTGACTAAATTTGGTTTTTAAGCACCTCCATTGTTCAAAAAGTGATACTGTGGTTTCAATTAGCTCTTTGGTTTCGTGTTTTCAGATACATCAAGCCCAGATTAGTAGATATATTATTTCTCCTGATACTGTTTTAGCTCATTTTATGTTTTTTTGAATTCTCTCCCTTATCTCCTTCCTTTGATCAATACAAGCTTTATGTTATTGGATCTTAACCAGAAAAGAAAAAGATATTGATTTGCTTTCTTAGATCAGTTATATGGATTTTGAGATAGTGAGTATTATTGGAATTTCAGAAAATTGAGCTAGTTGCACTGATTGAAATATTTATAAATTTGATGATTTTTGCTAGGAAATTTGATTCTATCTAAGCTACTTGAGAACTATAGATTAAGTATTGGCTTTTTAATGTATTTGTTTTCTCTATATGTCTTTTTACTTTAAAAAATCTTATGATATCAATATCATTGAATTTTTCAATTGGAAAATTGATCTCTTTCTCATTTATCAGCTTGTTGCTAGGTATTGAGATTAATTATTTACATCTTATCTGTGTGTTGAGTTTATTTCACTTTTATTACACTGTTACAGTAGATATATATGTGTGTGTGTATGTATATACATACACATATACATATATATCTACTGTGACAGTTTTTTACATGGTACATAAGAAGATGGCTTTAGTTATTTTATTGACTATTTTTTTATTACTTAATTTGTGACCGCAATATTTCATTTTTTTTTATTTAGTATTATACACTGTGTTGTAAGATAATCAAGCTAAAAAAGATTTTCTTTCTAGGTTATTTTAGTTTTACGTTATAGCTAAAAAATTGTTACCCAACTTATTATTAATTCATATGACAGTTCCTTAGTACCTTCCTCCATTTCTTCTATCAAGTTATTTACCTGCAAATATATTCTGAATTTGATCATAGGTTGAATTTCTTAAAATCACTTCCATTGGGTCGGAGTATGTCTTCTATTTAATAAATTTTACTAATTATTTTAATCAGTATGAAGACAATTTCCCTTTAATTCGTTTCCCTTTAAATGTGTGATTGTTTTACTGAAAAAGGCATGTACTCTATATCTAATATATTAGTCTGCCTGTTTCCTAGAAGTATTGGATTTAAAAAGTTCTGATCTAGAGAACAATCTTTATTTTCTGTTCTCCATAAATCTAATTTTCAGGTTCTCGAATGTCAATGATGCAATATATGTTATTTTACTTATTCATTTATTCAGTTAATCTGCCCTTACATTAATGTATTTATCCTAGGTTCTTACAAATATTTCATGATTTTAATAATTAATATATTCAGTTGAGAAATATATAACTATGATTAGGATGGACGAAAGAGCGTGTGGGAAGAGTAAATGTTTTATAATTGTTGCCTCAGCAGATTCCAAAACATGTTAAAAAAAAACAAAATTTAGTTCTGTAGTTCATATTAAATGAGTAAGTTTTAAAATATCTTTTATTGAAGGAATCATTGGGCTTACTTATCATTTTCCTTTTTAATTTTAATATATATTAATAGTGAATTACTTCACAGTACCATTTTAATCTCTCCAGTTTGTATTTGAAATGAAATAAATTTTAACTTTTATTTAGGGACTTATTAGGCTATTTGTCTGAATGCATTTACAGATTAATTACCAATGATTGTTGTAAGGAATGTATATTTGTTTGAACTCTAGTAAATATTGTTTACATAGATTTAGTTGATCGATCATTAACAAGGTAAATGAATAAGTGTTATTTAATGGATACTATAGATTACAACATTCATGGATGTAAATGGGTCACAATTTTCAGAAATTGGTAGGCGGAATAATAAGGTCATTACTGATGGAAGCAGTTTTATGGAAGGAAGTAAAAAAAAAAAGCAGTAGGTTGGGAGTATTAGGGTTTTTTTTTTGTTATTGATGATTGAAAAAAAAAAAAAGACATATAGAAAGTATTGCCATCAAAAAGCTGGTTAAAGCAAAATTACCTTGGCATGGCATACAAGATAAATACATGAAAATTCTCTGGAGACTCAAGAGATCTGATAAAACAGTTTGCTAGTTTCTTCAATATTCTATCTTGCCTGTATAACAGTCCAATGTCAGTGAACTGTCATACAGTGCTCAGTGAACTGTCATACAGTGCTCAGTGAACTGTCATACAGTGCTCAGTGGAGCAAAGCCAAAGTGGTGAAAATTTTTGGACAAGATTAGAAGCTGACAGGTATATGAAAGTATGGAATCACTAAAGTACTGTTTAACCCTTTCACTGCCCAATTTGCCTATATACGGGTTATGATGTTTATGTCTCAACTCCTCTGGTCATATGTATGTGGTTAATGAGATCCATGCTCCCACTGCTCTAGCCACAAATGTGCAGGTTTTGTTTAGAGTTGGGAAATCAAAACAATATATTAATATAACTTTTTTTTTAATGATATATCGAGGATCTCAATAGTTCAATAATAAAATAATGACATTCTTTTATTTTCATCACCAATTAATTTTTTCTTCATCTGATTTTTAATTACTTAAATTTTTATATTTGACAGAGAACAATAGATTGAAACAAAGTATTCCAAGTATTAAATCAGTCTGGTAGGCTATGGGGTTTTGTATCAACTTACTTCATGTATAATATATATTTACTCACTATTTGAACTACATATTATATTATTTCATTTTTCCAAAAGTATAATTCTTTTGAATCCTCTTTTATAATGATTCATAACTAATAAACAGTTTTATAAATAGTAATTATAATATTTCTTAACCTTCATATTTTTACATCACATCCATTTTTTAAAATATTTTGGTTTCCATATATTGAGTCTAATTTTGTTATTCAACCTCCTAAAACCAATGCGGTGAAATAAGAAGCCTATTACATCTTATTTTTTTTCCTAGAACCTCTTATATCTGAAATATCTCACTAGGTTTTCGTATTTATTCTCTTATTTTTTTTAGGAGTTCCAGTTTTATTTGGGTAGAACTGTTTAGTTTGAAATTTATGTCACTAAAACAAATTACAATAGTGTCGATTATCTGAACTGACTTCGCAGAAATGACGTAATAAGAGGTCAACATTAACATTCCTAGAAAATAAATTTAAAGCGTATTTTCTCTAAAATTATATTTCCTAAAACTGTTATAATGGAACTCCAATCCTGTTTTTTCTTATTAAGTATGCTTGTAGCAGTATGAGGCATGTTAGTTTTTCGATGAAATCAGTTTTGAAATCAGCTATTATAATAAAATAAAAATTATAAAAACATGGTGATTGTTTGGCATTTTCCTTTTTAACTGTATTTCGATTATCCAAACTTTTGATTATCCGAACCACACCCGACAACATTAGTTTGGATAATCGATGCTATACTGTATTACAATTTTATTATAAAAAAATATATTTATTTAGGTACATAACAATAACATTTTAAAAACTTTATTTTATAACATATTAAAAATTGAAAAAAAATTTTTTAACTGCACCAGTAGCATGTCTAAAGGCTGCAATACAAAGAAGTATGGGAAAATATTTTTAAAAAAGTAATACCATTTTACAAACAAAAAAGTAATACAAAAAAATTAGGAATCACTTCACTCTTATGGTGGGTTAGCCCTGTCATTCAGTAGTTAAAGGGTTAATCCATTGACAATTTATTCCGAGACGGTCATGGGCACAGTGTCAAGTAACAAACGGTTTATCCTGTGAGTTACAGGCAGAGCGTCAAGTAGCATTCAGCTTATCTCGAGCCATGCCCGG
This sequence comes from Halyomorpha halys, assembly GCF_000696795.3. Classification (NCBI taxonomy): domain Eukaryota; kingdom Metazoa; phylum Arthropoda; class Insecta; order Hemiptera; family Pentatomidae; genus Halyomorpha; species Halyomorpha halys. The sequence goes on along the minus strand of NW_027106189.1, from coordinate 756,303 downwards.
GTAGGGGCATTCAAACTGTTTAATCTACCAATGAAGAAGAATATGACTAAATTCTTTGCTTCCTCTGTTTTCTAAGATTATGTTAACTGAAAAATGAGTTGTGGTTTAGTTTTGAATTGTTTTTGTGAATTATATCAAATTTTATTTTTGTTATCCAACATGGATAGTAGAGCAAAGGCGGTAGACCTTCCTCTACTCCTTCACTGCTCCAATTAACAGAAAGACATTTTATTAATATTATTCCAACTGCCAATAAGGCCGAACCTTATAGATTTTGCGTATTATGCTGTTCGAAATGAATAAGTGGAAAAAAAGTCAGGAAGGAAACAAGATACTTTTTCCCCGATTGTGACATCAGCTTATGTATCCTGTATTTAAAAATCTATCATACACAGACTAATTACTAACAAGGTACATATAAAACACGTTTTTTTTATTACATACCAAAGTATTTCAGAACATGAAAAAACTAGACATTTTTTGGACTAGAATTTGTGATTTGACCACACTGTGAAAGGGTTAAGGATAGCAATGGATTTTCGGCTTGTTCAGAAAATATTGCTATTCTAAGGCACAGGTTGATCAAAGCTGACTCTGTGATTTTTAACAGATGTGTAGCGAAATACCTACATTAATATGGTAAGTAATGAGAAGAAATGGAAGTAAAGTGTTATTAGAAATCACAAAGATTATTTTCATTTTCTCCAAGGGCTAGCTACAACTGATTATCTACTGCCCACGATTTAATTCTGTTGACGTCATCCTGCAACACGATTCTTCAAATATATTAATAGAATGGATGTCTAGGTAAATTTAAAGGTTATTTGCATATAAACGGTTTTGTTTATGGTGGATAAAGTCAAGTATATCAGTAATATAGGTACAGAAAAGGTTGGTAAGAGAGTGGGATTATCCTAGGGACGCATTTTATAAAAAAGAGAGGTTGCCTAGGAAAGATAAATGTTCGTATTAAATGTATTAATTTGGTTTTGTCATGCTAGGTATTTTATTTAAGATCCACCATCAAATTTTGTTTATAATCTGTTATGAATGTTTGATTGTTTTTTTTCATCCCAGTAATTTTTCTTAGTGCCATTAAATTCACAGATATCTGTTACCTTCAGTATTTTTGGTGACTAAGAGATTTTATTTAGTATATGATTATGTCCTTAGGTTCTGACAATCAAGTTGCTATTTGGAATGTTGGGACTGGAGAAATTTTAGTTCACATAGACTGCCATCCTGACATAGTTTATAGTGCTTGTTGGAATTGGGATGGTTCTCAGCTGTTAACAACATGTAAAGACAAAAAAATGAGGATTATTAATCCAAGGACTGGCAAAGTTGAAGAAGTATGTTTTTCTTTTTTGTTTTTTTAGTGGAATGAATTTACTTTTTATTTATTATTTGTTTATGTTTTTTAAGGAAGCAATTTGTCATGAAGGAAGTAAAGCTACTCGAGCAATCTACTTAAAAAGTGGTTTGATTTTCACCACTGGATTCAGTAAAATGTCTGAAAGGCAATATTCCTTACGTGCTCCTGAGCATCTTACTGAGCCAATAGTTATAGTTGAGCTTGACACTAGTAATGGGGTCATGTTTCCCTTATATGATCCTGACACAAACTTAGTTTATCTTTGTGGAAAGGTTTGTATATACTTTTAGTTTTATTAAATGTCTTACTTTAGTATTTTTTAGTAACATACTTGTTGTTTCAATTACTATCATAGGATTTAGTTTTGCTCATTATAGGGTATATTGAATTTTAATTTAGATTTTGTTTCAGTATTACTAGTTATATTTTTATTTTAATATTTCTTTTAATTGCTAAAAATATTTATATAAGGGCATTAAGTTTGATATTTTGTTGGTCCCAGCCCAGGTGTGTTATGTCTGATCTAGGATCCTTTTTTATTGCCAGTTATTGATATCACAGAAATCAAAGTACAAAATAAAATATTAGTTGATTGAAGTATTTGTTATAGAATTAGAATTAACATTAATTAATGACCTTGTATTAGAAAACTATAGTTTTGTAATATTCTATATTTTTTCCCTTTTTTATACTATATCAGGTCTGTAATTATGAAACCAGAGTTTTATTAGTTAGATTTTAAAGTTAGATGATACTAGTTGTCGTCAATGTAGTTACTGTTATACAGCATTATTGCTACCATTTTCTTCTGATTGAAATTTTCAATGCATTACAGTACAAGTTTCATACAACAATAGCATAGTTTTTAATAGCTTTAGACAAATAGAATTTTATGCCTGGAAATTATGATTTGCGGACAGTATTGATTTTCTATTACCATTTAAATAAAACTGCTGCAGAATTTCATCAAGTGCTTGTCAAAGGTTACAGTTAGCATGCTATTGCCTTAAGTTCTTTAACAAATTCAAAGCGGCCATTTTTTAGATGAAAAATCAAAAATGTCGATCATTAAAAAAGTTCAAAGACTGCATTGCAAACATTTTTAGATAAAGACGATGCTCAGATGCAATAAAAGCTTTCAAATCAATTAACTACGACAGGAGAAGCCGTGTCAATACGTTTGAAAGCCATGGGAATGATCCAGAAGATGGGAAAATGGTTTCCGCATAAATTGAATGAAAGGCATTAGTGAAATCTTAAAACCACCTGCAAAATGCTTCTAACCAGGTAAAAGAAAAAATAGAAGTCCTTTCTCTATTGAATTGTGATATGATGAAAAGTGGATTTATTTTTTGCGAATCCTCAGCATAAAAGATCATGGTTAAAACAAGGCTAACCCTCGGCATCACCTACCAGGCTAAATTGCTGTGAACGGAAGGCAATGCTATGTGTTTGATACGATCAGAAGGGTGTGATCTTTTATGTGGTGCTAAAGTCTGGTGAAACTGTTTATACTGAATGCTGCTGAAAGCAAATGAAAATTTTGAATCAAGCTTTGTGTAAAAAACAATCAGACATATATAACAAACATATATTTGCTGTGCAAAAATTGCAGTTTCATATTTATATGAAATAAAACTGGTACTGTGTTAATAAGTGACTAGCAATTATAAGATAAGTTAGTATCTAACTAGTACTTAAAATGAATGGCTAGGTCACTAACTATAAGTTATCTTATTGGTACAACTATGAATTACATCATAGCTGTACAAACTACAAGGTATCTCATAGTTGATTTAATGTGCAATAAGGCTAACTCAACAGTCGAAATTGCAATAGGTTAACTGTATAGATTTAATTTTTTTTTACAGAGTTTTAACCTCATTTTTCAATCTTAAGCTAATACGGTTTCACACTTTTGATTTAAATTTTTGGTTTTAATTGATTGTTGTCTACTTTTCTAGATATAGCACATTTTTTTTTTAATATAGAAACAACAATGTACATCATAGTCTGTAAGGCAATGAATCACACTGTTAACATATAGTTCTGACTGTAGTATAAATAAACTTTAATAAGACAGTTAGAGAGTTTAGGCTTGAATGTTGGTAAACCTATTATAATAATCATCTTAGGTTTTTGCTTTTTTTTTTTAAATATTATTTATATATCTCTTGTTGATCCTTTAATTAATTCTCTCATTATTTTTTCAGGGTGATAGTGTAATTAGATATTTTGAAATTACTGCAGAACCTCCATTTGTTCATTATATTAATACCTTTCAAACTCCAGATCCTCAAAGAGGAATAGGCTCTATGCCAAAAAGAGGTTGTGATGTATCATGTTGTGAAATATCTCGTTTTTACAGATTAAATAACTCTGGACTATGTCAGGTTATATCGATGACTGTTCCTCGAAAAGTAAGTTAATCTTTTGATATATTCATTACAGCACCAAATCTATTTATAACTACAAATAACAATGTGATTAGATAGATTGAAAAGTTAGTGAATCAGAAAGATGAATAGGTTTAAAACATATTAGTCAACAAAATAAAATTTGCAGTAAAATGGAAAATTTGTCTATATTTATGATTTTCTAACAGCCCTGTTGCTATGGATAGAATTTAGATTATCTTCAACTCCTACTTATTGTAGTAATTACTGGTACAAACTAGAACTAATTGCAGAGGTAGGAATAATTGAGCTTGTATCTTGAATCATTTAACTGAATATTAACTGTTAGTCTCATGACATTATTATTTATCTTTGTCATAAATAACAGGCAAATTAGTAAATGAAACAATGAATTTGTTCCTAAAACTAAAAAAAAAAAAAAATGAACTTTTGTTTAGGAAAACCTCAAAATTGGCAAATTTATGCATTAACATTAAAATTTGCAATACAAAACTGTCATCATAGTGTCAATAAAAGGGACGTGACGGCCGTGTGGGTTGGTGCGCAGGTTCCAATGCGCTTGGTTTCGGAACGTTGTGGGTTCGATTCCCACGTGGGGCAGTTAAACATTCATTTTTCGGCGGTCCTGAAGAATGAATCTTGACACTTCCACCTTGGTTAGTATGCGGCGGCAATGTAGGTAGCCGTCAGGGGTTGGCAAAAAGGACCACTAGGCCCACTTGCCGAACTTGTTCCCCCCATCAAATATCAGTACCAGTAGTGTCAATAAAACATCTTTTTCATGATTCATATTTTTGTCAAGGTTTGGCTGAATTTGAATCTAGGGTACAAAAGATGCAATCGCATGAAAATTAGTTATAATCATAAGCATTGTACTTTTTGAAAATATTACTAATAAGTTATAAAAGTGCTATTTTCCCATTTTGTATGTTTCTAACGAGTACTGACCATCAGCTATGGCTCATAAAGTATGAACATTAATTTTGTATGATTGTTGATATTCTTATGATGATCAAATGCTTTCTGTTTGAAGCTCATACCTTTTTTTTTAGAAGTTCTTAGTTTTATTGAGATGTGCCTCATTTATATTAAGATATATCTTATCAATCTCCAATTCCTCACTCTGAGCAGGGTCCTTGAATCCTCTTTAACACCATCCAGCCACTGAAGCTTTGGGCGGTCCCTCGGCCATGTTGCATGTAGGCGCTCGTTGAGAAGTTTATTTGGGATCTCATCAGCTCCCATCCTTGCCACATGGCCTGCCCTGTGCAGCCTACCAATTCTCACAATTTTTCCAACATCAGGCTCACCCATTAACAAGCAGACTTCCCTATTCGTGCGTCCTCTCCAAGCTGAACCATTCTTTTCTGGGCCGTAGATGCTTCTGAGTATCTTTCTCTCAAACGTTTGGAGATCCTGTTCATCGGCCTTCGAAAGTGCCCAAGTTTCCGAGTCGTAGAGCAGTACTGGTTAAATTAACATTTTATAAAATCTAGTTTTTGTAGATCTTGATAGTGAGCTCTGTGTGCAGAGCTTTAGAAAAGTCTAAAAGGATAAGGATAGTTAATTCTTGGTGTTCCATGCAGTCATGGATTATTTTAAAGAGAGCTAATAGCGCTGGAAAACCTAAGCAGAAACCTGATTTAAACTTGAGAGTGGTTAAGGAAATAATTTTTTTCAAGGAAGTTCAAAAATTAGAGGTTAGAGAGGAGAGAAATGGGATGAGTCTTTAAGTGAAAGAGGATTTGGAATTTTATTTAAAGATCGGACTAACACGTTCTTCCAGGAAGAAAGGAAAATTGAGTTATGCTGAAAAACATTGTATGTATGATAGAGTATGGGGATAATGACTGGAAGACCGGTGTGAATGTCAATAGGAGGTGAAAGATTAGAAGCACAGGACAGACATGGAGTTGTTGTTGAGATCATCTGATGTGATTGGAAGAGAACTGAAGTTGGTGGATTCTGGTGTGGATAACTTTTCAGGAATTCAATAGTACAGGTGCATACTCTGAAGTCATGAGATATGAGGTTTAAACAATACTTATTTAATTGGTTGGCCAGAAAACCAATCACTTATACTGACAGTATTAGTTGCCGAATACATAGAGGGACTGGTGTTTTTTTGATGCTTACTTTGTTAATCTTTTTTTTATTTTTATTTGTATTCATTAAATTAAAATTATTTCTTTCCTTTTCAATCCTCCTTGAACCTATTTTATTTCAGAATGTTCCTACTGGCATTTTTGAGTCTAATTTATATGTACTATACTACACTATTTATATGTAGCCTTACATTTTGCATTATCTTTATGTTGACCTTAAGTGAGGGAGATCATGCATCTGTTACAATAGAATATTTTTTTCTTCCTTCAAATTACTGTGTACTTCTTAAACTTTCACTGAGACAACTTAAAAAAGTCTAATTGCTTCACCACTTAACCTGATGTAATCCTTCATTACCAATAACTTCTGTACTAATATATTTTTTATTTGCTAGTAAATTTACTAAACTCTACTAACTGTGTAAATGGTCTACTTTATATCACTATACAAATGAAATAATAAATTAAGTAGGTTATAGCCTACTAAGATGTTTTTTCACCTTGATTAGTATAATTATTTTAGTGATAATAATCTTATTATATATCTATAAATTAAATATTCTTAAATCATATTGGTTATTGGAGTAGAAAAGATAGTTCTATGATCTTTTTTATTTTTATTTTAGAGTGAACTTTTTCAAGAAGATTTATATCCTGATACAATTGGAGACACTGCAGCTCTTACTGCTGATGAATGGATGAGTGGTAAGGATTGTGAACCAATTTTGGTGTCCCTCAGAGGAGGTTATGTACCTTCATCAACACCCAAAACCGAGCTGCGTGTAACCAAAAAGGCTAACATATTAGATAAGAAAGGTGTTAGAAAGCAAAATAATTCAGAAGATATTGCAGCGGTATGTAATTTTCATAGGAACTATAATTTACAATTTCTTTTAGTTAGTTTGTTGATTTTTAAATATACATTCATATATTTATATATAACATACAGTTGTATACATGACTTCTATTGATAATACTATCAAACTATTGTTTACCTTAGAGCCTAGGTCTAAGAGAGACCTTAAATTTCAGAGTGGAATTTTTTGCAATATTATAACAATAAAGTATAAAATTAAATTATATTGTAAATCATAATACAATCGATAACTAACATTGTATTGTTACGTATATCACTCAGCCACATCTTCACATTTTTATTTAGAAGCATAAGGGGCCTCAAAATTTGGCTACAACAGTGACCCGAATCAAACTTATAACACTGGGTAGTACTGACGTATTTATATTTGAAATACTCTCAATTATGTATTTATTGGTGTATTAGAAACACTCCCATTTAAGCTGATATTTATTTTGAAGATTTATTAGATACAGTAATAGCCAAAATCCCATTTCGTATTCCATTTATATATGAATTTGTTTATGATATAATGGCCATGATACCAGCGTATGAGTCGTATGAGCCATGAGCGTTTGGTTTAGAAGGTTTTGGGTTCGATTCCCACCTGGGCTGGTCAATATTTATTTCGGAATGGCCCCGAGAAATGAACCTTGACATTCCCACTCAGGGGCTGTATAAGTTCTCAATGGATGACTTGAGAAAAAAAAAAAAAACAATTATTCCACCAGATTAAATTTTACCATAGAATTCAAAATAGAAAATAAAGTACATTTAGATGTGCTTTTAATTAGAAACTCAAATTGGGAATCGGAAAAAAAGTGGTGGCCAAAACCCACCCACTCTTGAAAATTTAACACTATGCCAGCCAATGTTCAAATAGATATAAAATCTAGACCATTCAAATTTTAATAAACTGGGCATGAAAATTAAGATCTCTTAAACATCAAAAACAGCGGAAAATAAAGTAGTAGATTTCCTGTTAGCAATTCAGTACCCTCATAAACTAGTTTGCCTATAACTAAAATAAACACTTGCACTGACACAACCTAAACCCCAAGAAACCAACAGTAAAAGGTACTACACAATTCTTCACATAATGTTTTCAGAGAGGATATCAAAAGCTATAAACAATGACAATTAATGAATATATATATATATATATACATGTATGTGTGTGTTGTGTGTATGTGTTAAATAAAGTTTTTCGGTAGGATGTGTGATTGATTTGGATAAATTCTAGATAACTTGTAAAATTAGAAATTAATATATTATATATATATACATGAATATTCTTCTATATGAAACTTATATATCATTTTACAATATCTTTATCTTATTTAAATTCTGTATAACATTAATAGAACTGAAATCAAATAAACTACAAATTTCGTCCTATATAAATTATTTTCAATATTAGTCATCTATGTTCATAAGTGTCTTTTTCTATATTTTATTTTATTTATGTATTTTTAGAGTGAACTAATTATTAAAGAATTCAAAGAAGAAATTCGTAAACTAAAAGCCATGATTGTTAAACACGAAAATAGGATTCGAGCTCTAGAAGAATATGTTAATAAAGATAGCAAAATTGAAAACACCAAAATTATTGAAAGTGAAAATAAAATAGAATCTACCGGTCCTCTTCAAGAACCTGTTAACCCAGCCACAGATCTAGCTCCAGATGAAGTATAGTGAAGGTAACCTTTTTTCTTGAATCTAAATTGAGAAAAATGAAATGGTTTATTTTTGAATTTCTCGAATGTTTAACAATAATATTAGGACTTTCAATGATTGAACAAGAAGAGAATAATGATTTAATTAAAATATATCAGTCTTGATTGAAGATCAATGTATTTTTCTAAATTTCTATTACTATATTTTATTACTGGGTAATTAATTGCTACCTTGCCACAAAATTATATCAATGGTATCCTTTTAGTTATTATTATATTATTATCAACTTCTTTTTTCTTGAACTACTATTACTTTATAAATTATCACTATTTCCTCAAAATCATTTTATCTATCATATCCCTTGGTTCAAGGGTCATTATCATCAATAGCACTGGTCATAGTCCAGTACCACCCATCTGCATAACACTCTTAGAAGATTGCTATAAAAATATGACTCAAAGAGACCATGAGATCATGGTGGCTGAGAAAAGAAGACCTTAAATGGATTACTGGCTGTGACCAACTTCTTTAGTCTTATAGTATATAAGTAATGGTTAATTTTCTGAATCTATTTGTTGGTGTCCTTGAAATGATTCACTTTGTTATATTCTGTGATTTACAACTAAGTATTTTCTATGGCTGTTCACTAGAAGAGCTCACTATTCTAACAAATTGTTTTAATGGAATATATCTTTTTATTATTTATTATTGGCTAATACACTGTAGCCTTTGAAGCCTATTTTGCTCTATCTTTATGAGCTGTTTAAATTATAAGATAATTGGATTCTATAAATCTGATATAAGTTAGTGGATTGATCAGCTCACTCTGTTTCGGGTCTGCTATGCAGTCCATGCCAAACAGTGTGGTGAACCTTAAACTTACAAATCTGTCACACAAATAGGCAATGTGATATGCTGTTTCATACTCAATGTAGAAGAATCTACTCTTGGAAAATCCTGTCAGCTTGAGGTTGAACATGTGTTAAATGAGTTGACAATGACCAGTAAAGATCTCCGCAATTTTCCTTAAAATCACCACCCCCATTCAAGTAAAGCAATACTTTGCTTTGATTGTTGCAGGGTCTGTCCAGAAACAGCTTTGTTTTTTATTGTCTTTTATTTTACCAATATTGTTTAGCTTTGATGCCTATAGCCACATATATTCTGAATACATTATTTAGGCTGATTAATTATTTATCTTAACCCTCTGCTGGGTGTGTATGCTGTTTGGAGCACTTTTCATAATTATTTGAAGTAGTTTTTGAACAATTGGTGCCATTTATAATAACATCCATGAATTATCAATTAAACATTTCTTTAGGAAGTTGTTGTTGTTGGTTGGGGCTTTAGGGCGTAAAACCCTGAGGTCATCAACACCTATGTTTCGCACTTTATAATTCTATTTCAAGATTTTCTTTAGGAAGTTCAGACAGGTTTAAGTCTACTCCTGATGACCGGTTATTTTTCTGAGCGAGTTGAATCCTAAAATACCACTCTGGTGATCGATACCATATGTATTATATCTAGGGCAGCCGGGAAAATAAGCCTTATTTTTTATACGTCTTATTCTTTTCCCAAACTGAACATAGCTGGTATTAATTTCCATCAAGTTTATTTTCAAGAATAAGCCATTATTTCACAAATTAAGAATGCAATTGATGGAAGGAAATTAAAAGACAGAAATACAGAGTCTCCCAAGACATATTTCAGTATAAGGTGCCTCAACCAGCAGATATGGAAAAACCCATTTGCTACTGGTTAGGTGTGAATTAGATCAGCAATGTAAGTAAGATAGTTCATAGTTGTGAAAGAAACTTGCTTCGCAATTGCAGTATCTGTCAGGTAATATGCAACTTGTATTAACAAGACACAAATGATGATGAAGACCAGCTCATGGATATATGTTATTCAGTTATATATTAAACAAAAAGAAAAAAAAAGAAATCTAATCAAAAGCATTAATATAAAATGTATTTATTAAAATATAACCATTATGGAAGAAATTATGAATTACCATGTATATATTTCGTCGTAGGGTTTTATATAATTACGAAATTCTAAAACAATGGAATTGGTATTTTACTTGGTAACCCATTACAATGAAATTGAAAAAATACGTCAAATCAATGTAGAGTGTTAACACTGCATGCCTGATAGTGTAACTCAGCTCGGCCTGCCCAGCAGAGGGTTAATTTTTTTTTATGTACACATAGTTTATCAAGAAATAAATTTATCTCTTGAATCATTTTCAAGGACTCGAGAATCATTTTTATGATAAATTAAAAAAAAAAAATTAAATAACATAAATTTATGCATTCATTTATAAATTGGGTAGATGAACCAAAGGATTATGGGGAATGTCATTCTAATTATTTTTTCATCAACAGATTATTTTGTCATTTCTCCAAACAAAGTTTCTTTAACCATGGCTAAATATTTTTATTGTTACAGACTTTTCAAATTTATTTTTGATCATAATGATATTGAAATAGTTTATTTATGAAATTTAAAATTAATGAATATTTCTATTTTTTGTTTCATCCCTATACTATTTGAATAATTTCTAATTCTTTTTTTAAATTTTGTGTTTCAGGAATTATTTAAACTTTTCAGTGACTGCTACTTATTCTTATTTCATTTAAAATTTGAATTGTTTCTAGAAATGTGGGTTATTATTGTCTGTTTGCCAGAATACATCAGTATCGATACTAAATTCCTAATTTTAATGTGTAATAACTCAGTATGGAAAAGTGTTTCTGTATATTATTTAACATTGTGTTTGCGTTGTTACCATGATTCATTAAATCACATTAGCCATTAGCTAACTAAAGTACAAGAGACTGAAGAAGTATTAATTACAAAAAATGTATGAATTGTATTGAAATTAAAAATGAATGCTGTAATGGTTCATATATTTAAGAAATACGCACATTCGTACATTTTTAATCTATGTTATTTGTATAGTAGATAATGATGAATAAAGTATGATAATCTTCATTTTTTTGACTCAAATATTTGTGTACAAATGTATTTATATAAAACTTTTAATTTCCTCTTTGATGGGGAAGTATTGTTGCCAAAATAAATACAGAATTCTTTTATTGAAGCTAATCATTTCTTCAGTTACTCAGTGATTTGTTGTTTCTGTGAAGGGCTATATATATAGTGTGTGTGTATAATTAGGTCACCATTCACTCATACTTATGGAAAAGAATTGATACATAGAAATTTAATCCTTTTTTTATATGCCTAAAACTATTTATATCTGTAAATATTTTCAGGAGTTTTCTTCATTTGAAATTAACCTGCAGACATTCAATTTTAACCCACAGATATTTTGTTTATATATTATGTCAATGTATATATTTAAGCTCACATCAAATATTTATTGGTTTTCTTTATACACTTGTATATATCCTATGATATGGTTATAAATATCTGTTGGATTAGTGTTTCTACACTGCAAACAAATAATACATCGTTCTTTGATATAAAACAGCTCAATAGTTTTGTAGTCGTCAAATATATCCAAGATGTAGTTTGATAATAATAGTTTATATCTAAATGTTTGTATTTTGTATCAGTGGCAAATGCTTAAGAAACTTGATGGATATGTGTAGTTACTGTGCTGATGTAAAACCACAGCTAATTGATTGTTTGTTGTTAAATTTTATTAGGTTTATTTTTAAAACAATAAAACTATTGTAATTGATTTTCAAATGCATTATTTTAAAATTGTTATTTTTGACTTGAAGAGTTTAACTTTATTCAAGAAACGATTTTGAAACTTAGATTATAAATTTGAATTGATTTTATTTTGAATCATTTATGATTTGTTTCTATAGATGTTATTCAGAAACTGCTTTTACAGGGTCATTGTTAATATGTAGTTTTAAAGCAGTTTTATTGTGATATACAGGGAGGTATATTTGTGTGTTTAATGATGAGCATGTATATAATATTCAAAGATTATTAGGATTTGTCCTTCAAAGTATGTATATTAAATGCATGAACAATGTTTTTTAAAATTGATAATAATGCTATTTTTTAAAAATATATTTCAGGGTATATTTGTCTATTAATATTTTTAAATTTTTATTAGATCTGTTATCCAAAGAATTTATTTTAACTTTTCGATTGTTCTGAAAAATAGACATAAAATGCTATGTCAAAATAAGGTTTCATCTATTATTAATTTACATATATTCATTCTTTTATTAGTTCAGTGAATTTCTTCTTCAGAGGAAATACAGTTCAGATATTCAAGCATTATCACACTACAAAACCATCAATTGTTTGCATGTTATATCCAAAACTAATTTCTTATATTCTATTTATTTTGTGTATATATCTGGTTCATAAAAGCATACAAAAACTATCTCTTCAACCCTATATTTTCAGACCAGAAGTCTTTTACTTTATTTTTTCCAGATTTTCATTGCTTTTATCTCAAAAAATTTCATACTGAGATTCATGCATATCTTTTCACCTAAAATAATTTCATTTAATCTTCCCCTTTTCTTTCTTCCATTCCTGCTGTTATTTCCTTCATCCACTTTTTTGTTGGTTGATCGTTTTTTTCTTATACAAAATTCGGGGATCTTATTGGCTATCTTTATTTTTTTCTTGTTCGTTTGATATTTTTATTTATTTCTGAGTTATAAACATATTCAAGCATTTAGATTATTCTGTTTATCCACAAATTCATTTCTAAGATCAGTTATGCTTCTTTTCAATTTCCTAATCTTAGACTTAAAGAGGATCATTCCATCTTTTCTGATTTTGTATATTGTTTTTTATTTTATTTCTTTGATTTATTTTGAAACATTTTTAACACACCTAATTAAAAAATCCTTAGTAGGTTTTGCTTATCATTCTTTTTATGTACCTTCTAAAGAAATTGACAAATTTAAGAACTTGAATTTGCTACAAATATTCAGTGTATAATTACTTATAAACGAATAAAATATGCTTCACATTTTATGTGCTCATCTTTTAGCTCTACAAGCTTCTAATAGTTGATGCTACAGTCTCTTAACAATATAACAAATATATATTGTAGATATACTGTAGTGCATGACAAAAAATAAATGTATTACACATAAACAGAAAATGGGGGGTGGGGAGGAATACCTATTTTAGAATCTTGTTCATTGCAAAACTTGGACCTATTTTAGAATTTCCTATTATATTATTGTTAAGAATTTTGATGGCCTTGATCCAGTTGTTTCTAATGTTCCTTTATTAAATTATTTTTTGGTTTTAACTATTTCCTAATGACACTCCATGTCACATGTTTTTTCAATATAGATAGATAGTTTTTAATAATTTTATCTCAAAGTAGGTTTATATGAATACATTACTATGCATGTTCTATTTGTCTGAATCCTGTTATGTTCTTCAGCCAAATATTCTTTATGTAAATCCTTCATTTAAGAATACACCTAAAAAAAGTGGGTTACACTGTTGGTTACTGTAAATTCTCTATGATTGCCAAGTTATTGATTGCTTGGTTCTTTTTATTTAAAAAATGGGTCTAATAAATTCAACTTTCAGTCGTTAGTAGTGTCCTCATCAATGGGTTCTATGCATCATTTCCTTAATTGTGTTTTCACATTATTTATGCATTTTTGGTAAGGTTAGATATTAAATCACATGAACTGTAATTTTTTTATTATTCATTTTATGAAGAGCATAATTTATTTCTTCAACTCCCACAGAATATGTTTATGTACTTCTATAAACTTTTTGATATTAAAATATGGCTTGTTTCCCACCTTCAACAGGTTGCAATAATTGTTAGCCCTGGTATTACTTCTTTTTGTTTTCGCTATAGGTTGTTTCAATGTTTTGAGGATTTTCCAAGCTTATATTGTTATATCCTATTGCTTGAATATATTTTCCAATTTATCTTTTATCCCAGGATTTGAATAAATCTCTATTATTTAATGCTTTTACCATTTTTGTGATAGACCAACAAATTTTCAACTATATTGTTAACTAATTATATAGGTAGGGTTATAATTTCCCATTCCTTCTGATATACTTGGAGCTTCACTTATTGTTTCTATTGTATGAATCCATCTAAAATTTTTATTTTTTTTCATTTTCAATATCATTTTATATCACTGGTGAGATGGTTTCTCACCAGTGATATAAAATTATTGCTGATAAACTCTTCAGTTTCAGGCCTTAAACTAAATAAATTTGAAACTTCCTAAAAATTATTTAAAATAATCAAATTAAGTTTCACTACAACACAATATTTTTATTGAAGTAATAATACTGGAATATAAACTGCTCTTCAAGAAAGAAATGATTAAGACCTTGTAGTCCATTCTTCTCATTGGTCTAACATCTTGTCCTTGTGGAGATTTTTTTTTGTTATGTTGTAAATAATAATCAACTGGGTGGATGAATGTTAAATGCACTTTTGGAGCTGGGAGGCTCTGACTGTGTCACCTCACTCTCTCCCCCTCCCTACCTGGAATGTTAAAAAAATATTTTTTCTTGAAAACTTTTTTCTATTACATATAAATGCAAGGGGGACCTTTATTACTATTGTGTATTTTATATTGTAAAAGTAAATTATATTTCTAAATTTATGTTATTTATACTATATTTTTTTAAGAAAGAAGTTTAAGTGTATAAAATAGACCTGATACATAGGTGCTCTCTCTTCTATAACTAATTATTGATACTATCTCCATGATTATCAACATAAAATTTCCATTTCTGTAACGTAATGTTTATATCAGTCAGCTGTTCATTCCTTTTCTGGCTTAGTTTAGTTTCATCAAGGATTAGAATATCTATTTTATGTTTGTGGACTCTGCTTTGATTTCTTGTTTTATATCCTGGTACATTTCATGTATATATCTGTCAATTCTGTTTTTCTGCTGAATTTTAACTAATCTAATTTCCATGACTAGTTTTTTATTCATTTTTTTTGTTAGTGCTGGTCTTACAGAAATCCACAGATATTTATTGCAGGATATTCTCCTTAATGAGCTACTTTTGCTAAAGATGGTGGTATCATTTGTCGCATTACTATTTCATTTCTCAGTATTCTTACTAGTACCCTTCATTTATTTAGACATTTTAAGTGAACAAGTTTTTGGTGGTGTTAAGTCAATAGTTTAAACATCTAGTAAGTAATAAGTTAATGATTTAGTGTTTAATAAAAAAGCAGAATAGAATGAATCCTATTTATAAGTGTACACTCATTCCCAGTGGGTGTGGCTTTTCTTTGTGTCTTTATGAAATTGAGCTGTGATAAGATAATGTTCATACAAAATTTTGTTTGTTTATATCTTCTGCTCTTGCTTCTAACTGAACTAGCACCAAGTTCATTTCTTTCACTTAAACATCCCCCCCCATCTTATTTTGTGTTTATTTATTATTCTATCTTCCACTTTCTTAAAGATTTCTCTTTATAATGTAATTTAGATTACTAAATTTAAGAGCATACCTAATTGTCCACCATGAACTACCAGGTGAATGACCAAACTGAACTGAACACTTGCCAACGTTTACACACTTGCATTAATAAATTCTTAATTGAATACTTGTTTACTTAGCAGGCATAAATGAGACCTAAAAGTAACCTAAGAAACACTCCATGGATGTGTTCATTAGATCTGTCATCGCCTATGCTTATTCACTTAAAAACCAATCAAATAATTTTGAAATATGGTACTAATAATAAACTTATTGACTGATTTTTATCAAAGATTTAATAAAATTAAAAGACACCTTCTACTCTAAACAATTCACCTTTAACATTCAAAATTAATGAAAATAATTTTTGGGTACAATATATATGCTTACTTAGGCACACTCATATATCATATTTTATCTATAATCAATACCATGTCATTATAGAACTAGAAGAGATGTTGACTCATGAATTTTTAATTAATTTTTTGTTTAACCTCTTGCTTATCTTGAGAAAGATATTTGATATTGTCTTCCACATATTTGACTTTAAAAGACTGGCTTTAAAATATGAACATTGATGATTTTTATTTAGTATTTTTTTACTCTTTAATTTATTTGTAGAATTGAAAAGAAAAGTTTGATCATATTTTGTAGTTTTGTTCATTTACAAAACACACTTATAATAAGTTATGTGTATATAAATTGATGAAAAGTTTTGTGTGTTTTTTCTGTTTGTGTGAGTGTCTTTTCCTCAACTTACCGCAAAATTATAATTTATTAAATGTTAATTAGATTGTTGTTTATGAAATTGCAATTGTTATTAGTCATGTGTTATAGAATTATTATCTTTATATTAAAACAAACTTGTTACTAATTTTTGAGATCTATCTGTTTATTTGAAAGCAGGTTTTTACATTTTATTATAAATATTGAGTGCAATTCATTTATTGTATCTTTTTAAATAGTATTAATACTCAGATACCAGATTTGTTATAGCTTAATTAATTTTATAGCTGAAGGTATTTTATATTTTCTCAAAAAAATTAGGACATTTTTTGAAATAGTAAACATTTTTTTTGTGTTCAAAACTTCTTTTTTTAAGTCATGCATTTTTGTAGAATACTTGTCATTGAAATTATGAGGTATAATTTTGTTATACCATTTTTGTACTAATTGTAATAATTGTTTTAAGGACTTAAAAGGAAACTCCAGTAGTAGTATTAAAAGCAAAACATTTAATATTGGAAACGATATTCTGTGCTTGTGATTGCTTAGTAATCATTCAATTAAAGAGAATTGTTTTAAATTTTCTGTGTTGAAAGTTCACAGTTCTTTGAAGGAAAACTTATTTGTATAGTTCTTATTATAGGAGGCGATATTTGATTTATTCTTTTTTTAATGTTAACATTGTTTTCTTGTTAAATGATTTTTTATCTCTAAGATTGACTGCTTTCTTGTGGTTTCCACTTCTTTTGTAACATTCATTGCATCACTTAACTAATATTTTTTTGCAAGTTTTAAGATTCTGTGATTTAAAGTCTCTCTGATCATTGTTCGAGTTTCAAATAATGAAAATAATGTTAGCTTGTGTATTTATCATTATACTAACATATTTTTCTTCTCAATTTTTTTAAAATACTTGAATATTTAAGAAAAAATTATATTAATATTATTTTATAATTCATTGATTTTATGTATTTATACAAAAATATCTTGAAATACATTAAATATATCTTTTGCATTTATTCATTCAGTATGATATATATTTCAATAATTGCTCAGTATTTTTGATTTATTTTATATTGAAAAAAAAAAGTTTACTTTCAATTTTATAAATGCATTCACATTAAAGTTATTGAGTTATATATTTAAAATATAAAACCAAAATTTTCGTTGTAATTTCATTGTATTACATTATTCTGAATTTTGCTATTGCTGTTATTTCATTTTTTTTTTACTTCTCCATTTACTTTTTATATTAAAGTTCACAAATGGGTGGTAATAGAGTCAGAAAAATTATTTCTCAAATCAACTACTTTTTTTTAATTTAAGAAATATTAAACCAGTACAAAATAACTAAATTATAGTTTCTTATGTTGTAATTTTGGAAATAAATCTTTTCATCTGTCTTGATTGGTAACAATGAATATTTTATCTGGAAATTGCATTTTGCTCATAATTACACTCAGATTCATGGTCAAGCTTTAAGAACTTGTTAAAATATTTTCAAATTATCAATTTTGCTCATATTACAATTATTTTGCTCTACTTAGCTGTGTTGTTTAAATTTAACTGACATTCTGTGACATATTTGTGCAAAATTTGTTATTCATACAGTTTATAAATAGTACGTGAATGGAAATTTTAAGTAATGAAGGATTCATTCGAGAATGACGGAAATTTAATGCAATTGTAAAAAAAAAAAAAAAAAATGGGCATATCAATAAATATGCTTTCATTCTCAACAATTTTAACATTTATAAATAAGTTAAAAGAGTTAACCTCTCTAAAATCTTATCTATTCATTTATTTAATTCTCCATTTATGATAGTAATTATGCAGTTCATTAAATTACTTGTTGACCTCAGTTTTAACCAAATCATGTTACTTTATGTGTGTGGTCTATTGTTACCTCCTTTCATTAGTCGGTCATTTGGCTTTTTTGGTATATTACTATTCTCTAAATTTTTGATATTTCCTTTTAGTGTAAGAAATTTGTCTCTTATTAAAGTAAAACATTTTACTGTGAGATGTTATTTCATATACTATAATAGTCCAACTTGATGTATACGTAATTCATACTGTTGAAGTATTTTTTATTAGTATCATATCTTAATAATGATTTATAACTGTTATAAACTCTTTTAAGTTAATTAACATTTGAAATTTATTTTCCAAACCCAATTGCAAATTTTTACTTGGTATATTTGAACTTGTTTGAATAACAATTGTTAGTAAAAGTGTATGTTTATGGGCATTCATTTTTTCTAGCTAAGAATTTAAATTCATTTCATAACAAATGTAATTGAATATTATTTAATTATGTTTATTCAAATTAAAACAAGAATTTGCTTTGTTTTATGTTTTAGTATTAGTGCATAGAATTTGTTTTAAATTTGATGATTTCATATTTCAAATGATGTAACTACAGTCTGTCTAATGAAATAATACAGGTAATTGGTAGGGGGTAGCCTTGTTATATTGCCTCTCTTTTGTTTAAAACCTAATGCTGCGTCACATCTATTTGTCACCCTAATTACTAAATGAAAAATATCTCAATCTTTCTAATACTTGAAAATGCTTTATATTTAAAAGTATAAAGACTTTTAATAACATAATTATTTGTAAAATAACAGGGTTACCTTGTAGATTTTATTGGCAGATAATGGAAATTTAGGTTAGGGATGTTTTTTGAGAAGAAGTAGGTAGAGATGATGGAAATGAGCTGCAGACATACCTCTTTTACCCTACCCATATTCTTTAATTAGACAGACCACAGATACAGCAATGTGTTCTAATTATGTAACTACTGTATTATGAATGACTTTGTTTATTGTCTTTGATATTAAAAGGCTTGTCATTTTACTTTTCCTTTGTTTTATTAGTTAGGTGTATTAATTTTTTTTTTAATTTAATCTAGTCATTAGGTTTTTGCAATTATTTATCGAATTTTAAATGTCTGTTAGTTAAAAGAACTAGTAATTTTGAACATGTGTTTTAATTTATTTTAAAAATTTTGGATGTTATGAGTTTGTACTAATGTATTAATTGAATCTGACGTTTACTAGGACTAAATCATTTATTATTGAAATAATTGTTAAGTGACTTTAATTTAGTTAATTTTAGAATGTTTTTCATTAATATAGAATCTTAATTGAAGAAATTGTCAAATTAATTAAAAAGGATACCAAAAACATTTAAATGCTCATTTTTACTAGCACCTTAAATTCTTTAAGGATATAAATTTGATTATTCAACTTGGATAAGGAATTTACTGTTGCTCCTTAATTTTATGAAATTGTTACCTTTCTAACAGTGTAATTTTTGTTATTTTCATGTAATTTTTAATCACGTTAACTATACTTTTTAGTTGTTACTAATTATGTATCAATAACATTACATTTTTAATGTATAGGTTGTGCATAAGATTTAGTACATTGTACTACAAAACCTGACAATAAACATGAAATTTTTATTTGAAATTTAGTTTTCAATTATATTCCTGGTTTGATTTCCCTGGTATTTTTTCAATCTTTTCTTATATA
>NW_027106189.1:733857-736098 GCF_000696795.3 Halyomorpha halys | reverse complement strand
TATATTTTGACATTATAACTGATATAATTTTCATTTCATTAGTAATTTAAAAAATTAACATTACTTCTTCACAAAAAAATGTTTACTTACTAAGGCGAACCTTAAAATTATTATTTTACACTAGAATCATTTATTCAGCAAAAGTATGTATTTGACAATGAGGAAAATAAAATTGACAAAGAAGTTGTGATGTGTAAGAAAGTTTTTGATCATTGCCGATATTTGATAATTTTAATCAAATAAAATTTGATAAGTCTGACTTTGGTAGAGTATTAATAATTTAATTTTGAAGATGAAGATTTGAAATTTTGTCATTAATTATATTATAATATTTCTCTGCACAGAAAAACCTTGAAAATAATTAGTTGTTTTATTTTATAATAAAAATATTCATAAGTCCCAATGTAGATCCAAGTACGCTCTTACTCCAAAGAAATGATTAAGATCATAAATGACATTCATTCTTTTGGAGTTTAAATTGAAAGATTCTAAGGGCAAGTGTGGAACTTGTTTCCACTAAATTTTTGAA
Source organism: Halyomorpha halys (assembly GCF_000696795.3). Classification (NCBI taxonomy): domain Eukaryota; kingdom Metazoa; phylum Arthropoda; class Insecta; order Hemiptera; family Pentatomidae; genus Halyomorpha; species Halyomorpha halys. Next base: position 735,569 of record NW_027106189.1, on the reverse strand, counting down.
TAGCTATAACTTTTTTAACTGATCAAATTTTCACTGAACTAACCATTTTTCCTGTAAGGTCAATGGAGTAACTTTACCCAGGTTAAATGAATAATAAAATTGAAGTATTTTATTTAGAGCAAAAAACTGCAAGGAAGTTTTTATATTATTTTAAACAAGTTGTACTCATTCAAGAAAATTTCATCAATAAAATAATTATGGTTGTAAGTATAGTGGAAATAAGAATTAACTATTTATGCCACATAATAATTTTCAAAATGTTAAAGTAGATTTATGATTTGGTTTTATATATTTTTTTTTTATTGATTACATGTATAAATAGTTTTCAGAAATAAATGAAAAGTTGAGTTAAAAAAAAAAGAGTGGGGTAGCTCAAGAGTAAGGCACTGCGGTAAGGTTGCCGGAGACTAGGTTCGAATCCGGCTTTGGCAGAAAATTATTTATTCCATTGAATGAGCTATGAGTCAATCCTGTGGGCTTGGGAGTCCTCCCGGGGCACAACCATTCTCTATAAGATGGGAACCATTAATTGGGCAAAAGCCTGAAAGTTGAGTGTGATACAAATTATCTCCTTGCACAACCTTTGTTCAAAAAACCTTTCAAATTACTGAGCCCCTGACCCTTCATGAGCTACAGTAGTACACTTTTTTTTTCTTTAGTTTAAAAAAAGGATATCAAATACTTCAGAATTCAAATAGTTCAGCTGACAAATGACCAAAATAATAGCTGATAAAATATAAGTATATTTTGTAACCATTAGATAAAAACTGAACGAAGTATTGTCAAATAAAACATATCAGAGAGAAATTTTAACACTTAATAATGTTGTTAATGTTATTTTGTTGTGGAATGTTCCATGCAAAAAATGCTTTTGAGGAATAAAAAGGTAATGCTGCATCAAATTAGGTTATTTATTTATACATTTGAAATCCAGTGAATTTTTATTTGTTTATTAGTTTACAAAAATTGAAACACTGTTATAGCTAAATGATGAAATGTTATTTATGTATAATAATAAATGGTCCCATCTAAAAATATTTCATTAATATGATTAAACAATAAATTTCTGTAACTTCAAACTTTTTAAATTTAATACACTTCTTAAAAAGCAATAGTAATACAATTTATTTGACTCAAAACTTGTTTAATTCCAAAGCAGCTTCAGGTCATCAACAAAAATAATAACTCAATACAATGTTACTGATCGCTTTATAACATTAAAAATAACAAATAATATCAATTTCATTCAGTCCATAGTTGAACATAATGATGTTAAAAATGAAGTATCACTGTTAATTGTGAATGGATAACAAAGATTGAAAAGAGAAAAACAGAATAGATTCTAAAAGAGTTTATGAGTGAAAGATAGGACAATCCATATCTTGGACTTAATTTAAAGAGAAGGAGCATTTTAATTAATTTACTTTTCAAATTAAAATTTACCATTTATTAAATTAAATGTAACAAATAAATTTACAGAATACAAAATAGATTACTTTACATTGGTAAGTGGAGAAGCTACCTCATTGGAAGCACTCCAGTGAATGTTTAATTGTATTTGATACATTTTTGTCATACCAAATAAAGTAAAAAAGTTTAACACATTTATTTATAAGCTGGAATTTGCTGGAATTAATATACTGAAATTATTTTACAGTTGCCATCTTGTTCAGGACCTGAAAAATGAAAGCAATAAATAAAAATAAAAAATG
>NW_027106189.1:727229-733807 GCF_000696795.3 Halyomorpha halys | reverse complement strand
GGTTCCCACTGTCTACCCTCTTTAGTTTTTGGAATTTTGACTTGATTTTCGCTAGGCCATATCATTAATATATAGTCTATGATAGAGTCTCCAACACACCTGATTAGAATTTCCGATGGAATGGGGCACTTTTTTTTTTTTTTTAATGCATTCTGGTAGTAAATAAATCAGATTTTAGGAAGAATTCATATTTGAGAATTTGTTCCCAAGCGTCAAGAAAGCGTAGTGCCAAAAACCAAAAACAATTTTTGACAATTAGCTAATAAACAGTGCATAACATAGAAAAAACCTATGGAACAAACTTGTTTTAGAATCCAATTTCCAATAAAAATTTGTCATAAATTTCCTTGACCAGCCTAGGATACTAAAATGGCTGTCAAGTTGAATCCTTAATTAAGAAATACTTCAATTATGATGATGGATTCTTGTTATTTAGGAATTTTCAATTTTCAGCACTGTTAGTCTGTTAATCATCAAAAACATTTAAAAAATCAGAATTACTTCCTGATTCAATACAAAAAAACATCTCATTCCTTTAGAGATTCTAGAGTTAGATACGCTAGAGAAAGACTGGAGGTTAGAAAATTAACAATAACTTCAAAAAAGACTAGCTGCCTCTATCATGACCCCAGGTAAGAAGGGGGGAGAAGATTAACATGTATATTGGAATACTTTGTATAACAAGGTTCCCCATAAGTCTTTAACAATAATTAAAGTCAAAGTTGACCTCAAAAGCAACAAATAATTTTATAGACAATCATCAGATTCTACACAGAAAAGGGGGAAATTGATATTTAGTGTTTTTTAAGCAATTCATGTTTTTTATTGAATGGGAAACAATAAGGACAAGTTATATAATTCAAAATTGCACCAGACAAAATTTTCTGAAAGTAAAATTTGTCTTTCTTAAAACCATATGAAAGGGACTTTCAAGAAGCTAAATAATGGAAAGTTTTTTTTGTGTAAGATCCCATTTATTTGTGATGTTCTTTTCATTACCTTCCTTTCTACTGGACTAAAAAGTTTCCACTTTCAGAAAAAGTTCCTTGTTGAACACGTTTTAGGTCCATATCAATTAACTTGGGTTTGGTAATAAATTAAGCTGAAATTTACCTCCAGTTTTATATAAAAATGATGTGATGCAAAATAATGTCTTCTCAAAGAAACACTGTTTTCAATCAAAATAATTATAAAATACTAAAATACAATTCTTATTGATAAGAAATATGTAAAATAAAATATTTAATATGGGGATAGCAAATGAAATTATCCTTAAAAATATGAAATAAAAAATAAATGGAATTTGGCCCAGGTGCGGTCAAATTACACTCATATAGTAATATTTTGTACTGTTTTTATTTGAGCTAACATTTCGTCCCATATTGCAGGGCCAGAAGAGATATAAACTTAATATAGCAGATATAATAAAAATTATTGTTCATTATAAAAAAAAAATTTTCTGGTATAAAATTATTTTTTAGTAATTTAAGTAATGATTTTTATTTCTTTACCAGTAATATGGAGTATTTTTTTAAAATTATTATTAACACAAACTTCAATGATCCACTTTTACTCTCAACTTTTTATTTTTAAAAACTTCCAACGTTTTGGCCCTTAGGCTATTTTCAAGGAGAAAACCTTAATCATTAAAGGTCTTATATAAACCACATAATTTTAATATAAAACTATCCTTTAAAAATTGTTTTTCCCTTTCTCTAAACCTCATTAACGATAAAACCTTTGTTAATGAGGTTAATAGAAAATTAAAAACAATTTTTGAAGGATAGTTTTGCATTGAAATTATGGTTTATATCAGACATGGGCAATTGGACATGGACAAGAGTGATTAGTTACATTCAGTAGATTAAAAAGCCACATGCTCCTAAAGCGGGTGTGGGACTGAGACGATTTTGACTTCCTCTGGAGCTATTTCTCATACAAAACACACTTGAATATGATTAACATTTAACATCTGTCACAATTGTACACAAACAATTAACAATGATTTTGTTCTATTCTTGGTGGAACATTTAATAATACAATTATCATCATCATCATTCTAATAGTATGGCTTGATGGTTAGATACTCAGGGGTAATCTGAAACGTAGATGGGAGGATTGCATTAAAACTGATTTAATAGAATTGGGTTTGGAGGGGCATCACTGGAAGGATGTATGTAGAGAGCGATTGTTGGTAAATTGAACCTTCGGGTTTGTTAGGCCTTCATTATTATTATTATTATTATTATGGGTGGTTTATCTCGCTATTGTGGGTTGTGTATCTGAGGTGGGGGATCTAGAAGTCTAACTGCCTTCATATCTTTGTTTATTTTTCCTTTGTTTCAAATATTTAAAACTTTTTGCATTACACGTGCTGTGTCTAAGAGAACCGACTGTTGAACCTCTCTTAGCACATCAATAGGCACCCCCGAACTATTCGCCCCTGCTACTGTAGATTTTGAAATGTGACCATTGGTAGACATTATGGAGTAGTAGTAACACCTTCCAATTGATATCGTTCTTTTAACTCTAAAACCAATTCCTGGTATTTCTCAGTTTTTCTCCCACAGGGGAGCTTATATTATTATCGTTTGGGATCCCAACATCAATAAGTTCTGCTTTCTTTTTTCTTAGATCTATAAAGAGGATATCTGGTTTACTATGACATATTGTATGGTATAGTAATGTGTAATTGATTTGTCCCAATAGAGCTTGAGAGGACCTTTTTGGAGGATTCTATTTGGGTGGTACTTGTAATATGGGTTTTTATCCTCAATTAAGTTGTACTTTATCGCCAGGGCCTGATGTTTAATTTTGGCCACATTGTTGTGCCTCTGTAGATATTCAGTACCAGCCAAGACTCCACATCCACCAGTGATATGTTGGATTGATTCCAGCGTTACCAAGTATAATCGACATTTATCTGGTGCTGTTGCATCTTTTAGCACATGTTTTCTATATGATCTGGTCTTGAATGGCAACCACAAACCCCTCTGTCTCGGAGAATAGCTTTCCAGATTGTAACCATTCAACTGATCTTTCTTTGTCTATGGAGGCTTCGTTTAGTTGGCTTTAGAATCTGCCATGCAGAGACTTGCTTTTCCACTCTGCCAGTCATTCATTTTCTGACACGATTATTGATTCAACACCTTTGATTATTACTATTATGAAAATTAATATTAAGTATAAATAATTAAGGAAGATAAACCGAATGGCTGTCAAAAAAGTTACTCAAATTGCAAAGGAACTATTTATTTAAAACCAACGTGGGTCGAAACATTGGTTTCAAATAAATAGTTACCTTGCTGTTGAAGTAAGCTTTTTTGGCAGCGACCCAGACTCCCTTCTTTTAATTTTAAGAGGTCAACTAACAACCTTTCAAGATAAATAATAAATAAATACACAAAACACCAGTTACCTTTGACAAATCAACTCCAGTTAATGCATTTACTGCAGGTGGAATTTGACCCACTAATCTATTTACTTCTCCAGTCAACTGGTCACTGCCTCCAAGCATCACAATTTCGTCTGTTTTAGCTAGTGGTGCACTAACTTCAGCTGCAATCTATAATAACATTCCATCTATTAACAACTATAAAATTTTTAAGACTTATTATTATTAAAATATAATTATTAGAAATTTATTATGATAGTCATGTACTGTAATTAATCATTTCAGAAATACATATGTGAAAACACAAGATAAGGACCTACATATACCTGAAATTGAGTTTCTTGTATTATGAATTTCCACTTTTTCTAGTTTAGTTTTTTAAATTAGAGAAATTTAACTAAAACTCATAAACAGTATAACTCATAAATCTGTGACATTACCTTAGGTAGTGCATCGAGAACCAGGGACATGATAGCTGCATCTCCATACTCTTTATAAACTAAAGCTTTCATTTTCATTCTTTCTGCATCTGCTTTACCAATACTTTCAATCACATGTGCTTCAGCAAAACCTATTTTTTTGATTTTTTCACCTTCAGCTTTTGCCACTTCAACAGCTTGAGTTCTGATAAAATGATAAATAAAACATAAGAATATAGAATATAAATGCTTTTTGATCATTTGTATTAAAAACAGTTTTTTTTTGTTTAAACACGTCAGCATACTATTATTAAATTTAGTTTTAAAAGAAGAATTAATAATTGTTTTCATCTAAAATAATCATTATTTTCACTAAGTAAGAAACCTTTTCCCAAAGATAAAATTTTTTAAAACAAACACTTTAGAAGTAATGAGATGCTAAGTTAGTAACTTCTTATTTATAATAATCATGAACCTATGTTATAAAGGAATATTGATACTGATTTATGGTGAAAAAAAGATAAAAGCTAATGTCTTTTTCTTTTTGGACTATCTAACTATCTGAATAATGAATACTAGTAAAATTAAATTATTGAGATCACTATTATTAAAATCACACAAAAGCATAAAACTATATCAGGAGTAGTGCTACATATCAGTCAAAATATTACCCTAAGTAACTACCTTTTTCCTTCTGCAATTGTTTGGAGACGATGACTTTCAGCTTCAGCTGGAAGTCTAACAGTGGCATTCAATTCCAACTCCTTCCTGATAACTTCTTCTTCCTCAACTTCAATTTGTTTCCTTCTTTCAACAACTTCAATTTGTATTTCTTCATTTCTTATTTTTTGCCTTATTTTAGCAGCTTGCAATTCATAAGCTAACTGTGCTTCTGCTTTCTGTAGACAACCAAAACAGATTGAATAGAAGAGAAATTGAGTAATATTGCTTTACAAACTAATTTCAATAAAAATAATTATGTCATAGTTTGTTTGTAATTACTTTAAAGATGTATACTGAATTGCCGAAATATATATTCACAAATAAAGAGAAGATAATTTTAATCAAATTTAGAAAAATAACTGGATTAATGCCAATGGTATTAAACTAATAGTGTTATAGCACACATAATAAATTAAATAGAAATATTCCAATTAATTACATACCACTGTGTTTATTTCCTTGTCAAAATTAGCTTTTTGAAGTTTATACATTCTTGAGTTATCTTCTATCTTGGTGTCGGTGTTGTATTTAATATCCATGGCTGTTTTTTCACACTCTGCTTCCTTTAAAAAATTAAAAATGCTAAACTTAAAAATCAGGAGCAATAAACAAACTGATATCATCAATAATGAGAAGTTTGAAAAGTGTCATCAGGGCAGTTCATAAACCACGAACCAACAATAATCCTAAATTTGATATTATAACAGTCACCAAAGGTGATGTGTACAAAATATTATGTTACCAGATTCTTAATGTTTACAATATGTTGCAATTTTAACATAAATTAAAAATTATTATTTAACTTTGAATTTTCAGGATTTTTATATTTTGTTTGTAATATAGATAATAGTAATAAGTTTTAATGCAATGTTTTATTAAAAGAAAGATTAGGACAAGTGTTTCCAAAACATTCTCAAATGTGTTATGTGAATGATAAGAAGTTTGAAAGGGTTTTAACTATTTAATGGTATTGATAGATTTATTAACTCATTTAAGAAAAAAGTTAGACTTATATCACTGTCTATCCAATGGTGTGATGTATAAAAAATTAATTTATTTTTCAGCTAACATTTTTAAATTGTTCATGAAAGTATATTTAAATATTGAGCAGATCACATATAATGTACTAAAAGAACCAATCCTAATCTTATTAATAAAGAATATTAAGCAAGTATTAAGTGAGTTAATTGACAAAATATCAGTTACTTTGATTCCAGCATCACGATTGGCTTGGGCTACACCTATGTCAGCATCTCTCTTGACTGCAGCAGTTTGAGCTTTTCCCAATGATGATAAATATTGTACATCATCATAAACATCTTTAATTGTAAAAGAGAGAATTTCAATGCCCATACGACCCACATCAGGAGCAGCTACTTCTCTCACTAAGGCAGCAAATTGGTCTCTATCTTTATAAACTTCTTCCACAGTTAAAGTTCCTGAAAGGAGAGGAAAAAAAAAATTAAAATTAATAAATGCTACCCAAAAAATCAATTTAACGTCAAGTTTCAACAATTTATAAATGATAAAGACCTTAACGGTACAAGCCCCAATATAATGAACTTCAAGAAAAGTGCATTCCAGGATAAAAAAAATGAAGGAATTTTAAATATTGGGAGGAAGAAAATTGTAGTATTTATTACACAGATGTTACAAGTGATGGAAATGTGAGTTTTAACTTTTACTTGCTAATATAGTAACATTACTAGTCATTTAAATTATCTTAAAATACCTGGCAACATTTATGTAAAGTGATTATAAAGTTTAATATTTCCTAAAAGATTCAGTGATTTAAACACACTGATAAAACATAGTGGTTTTTAAATGATAAGTTGGGGACTGGACTGGGATGCAGTTATTTGACAACTACAGGCCTCATGCCAAACATCGGAGGTCCCAAAGAAAGTAGGCGAAGGCTTCTGGCTACTGTTGTCACCTCCATTATGTTATATGCAGCCCCGATATGGAAAGAAATGATGGCTACCAAATCATACAGGAGACAGAGGGTTTCAGTTTATCGCAGAGTTTGTTTAAGGACAGTT
>NW_027106189.1:706436-726600 GCF_000696795.3 Halyomorpha halys | reverse complement strand
ACATGGATGCTTTAGAGCCTACCAGTACCGCTTCAAACTGGACAACACCGCAGAATGCCCTGGATGTCAGAATGTCGAGGAAACCGCGGAACACGTGTTTTTCACTTGCATTCGCTTTGCAGCAGAAAGAAGTGAATTGGAGAGTGTGTGGAGGACACATCACACCAGAGAACGTGATGAGCTATATGCTCCTCTCAGACCAGCATTGGAACGCAGTGAAGATATTCACCACATTAGTCCTCAAGAGGCTGAGAGAGGAAGAGAGGGCTAGAAGACGTAACTAGCATGGAAACGTGAAAACCATGCGAAGAATGCGAGGCGGCACTCAGCCATTTCCCTCCATGAAGTAATGCCTAGCGGCATTACTCAACGGTCCCGTGGAGAGGAATGAACAGGTGTAGGGCGGTGGTTTTAGTGGGTAAAAATCCCACACACGGATAGGTACGGGCCTATCTGTATCTTTTGAAGATTTCCACCGACCCTCGTAAAAAAAACACACACACACACACCCACACACACACACATACACATTGTAATATTCCAGATTTATTAAAATAAATAAAAGGAAATTTAATAGTTTTTATTATTCTCAGATCTAAAATATAGCTTTGATAATTTCAAGGTTCACATGAAAAGATTAAATATTAAATAGAAATGAGAATTTTATTTTAAATTATATAACATTATTGACTCTTATCTCAGGGCGTGTTTTCTAGAATATCAGAATTCAAAACCCACCACTTCCAGGAGATGTCCTCTCTCCCGGCGATCCAAACAAAGAGTATTTTTTTCTTTAATTATATAAACTTCTCGGATGACTGGTAATTCGTAATGTCTTCTTTCTAAATAACTACCAATGACAGTAGACAAAGGGTGGTCGGCAACCCCTACCTCCAGGAGACGTCTTGTCTCCCACTATCCCCACAAAACAAGTCTCTCATTTCCTAAGTTCATTCTCATGCCTTGATATTTGATATAAACATCAATTGTAGCACTACAGTTTTGAATTTTTGTCTATGATTCTCTTTGTGTAGATTTTCCCTAAATACTTATGTTCTCTTCTATTTTTACTTAGAATGTAAAGACAATCATGATAAAAAAATGAATAAAGTTGAAAATATTTGAACTGCTCAACATGGCAGCGATTCTACCAACTTCAGAATGGTGCTGCCATCTTGACTACTTTTTACGATGTTTTCCACTTCATAGTTGACTGAAAAAAATTGGTTAGCTTGCTTTTTGGTTCAACAAAATAAATAATGAACAACATTGAACTTAAATACAACTAAAACCATATATATATTGAGTTGTAAAATAAGTTCTTAGCGTTTTTTACCTAATTTCAATAAAAAGTTCAGATTCTTGTAAATATTTGTAATCAATTATATATAACCCATTTTGATCTATTACATGTTGCCATCTATCAGGTATATTTTTAATTCCATCCTCCTGAAACTTCTCAGATTTTTGTGCAATAAACTCATCTATATGCGTTTTGCAGTCCTCAAGCAAATTAAAGTGTTTCCCGTAAAGAGAGTTTTGAAGGGCCCGAAATAAGTGAAAATCTGTTGGGGCAAGGTCTAGTGAATAGGGCGGGAGGGGATCACATCCCAGCCAAACTCCAATAATTTCTGCCAAGTCTGCAAAGACAGGTGTTATCGTGATGGAAAACTATGCCTTTGTGATTAGCCAATGCTGGATGCTTTTGCTCAACCACTGCCTTTAATTGTTCCAACTGGGCAGAGTTCTGGGATATCCTGTGTCATAGAGTGAGGGTTGTCTGTGACCAATGCTTGTATTTGGTCATCATCAACAGTTGAAGGACGACCCGAGGACTTTGCATCTTTCAAGTCAAAATTTCCAACAACTATTTGACTAACTTACAGCAAAGAATTTCCTAGAAGTATGATAATTAAACTGTATTGATAACCAAAGCAAACCAAATAAATTAATCTAGAGTTTCTATAGGTTTATGAAGGAAAATGCACTAAATCAAGTATGAGTGTGAGCCATAAAGGGCTAACTAGGCAGTGGTGAAAATGAAATTATTGATTAATATTATCATCATTGATTTATTACCTAATATGGCTCGTAGATGACCTTCCAATGTTTGCAAAATAGTTGATTTGATTTCTTTGACACTTTTACCAAGAAATTGTTCAGAAGCTGTTTGAAGTAATTCATCAGCCTTCATGATCTTACATTGTGCAACACCAGTGACTGTTAGAGGAACCCCTTGAGAAGTTTCTACCATTTCACACATAGGATTCAAAGTCATAACCTAAAATAATAAAATAGTATTTTCATTATGGATATTATTTATGTCATGTAAATAACTTATTAGCACTTTGAAAAATTTATATAAATGTTTTTCTGTGAAATTATATAGGAATTTTAAAACTACAGTTTTATAAATAAGTTAATGTCTATAAAAATGTTGTGTTGTCTTATTATGTCTCAGGATGAATTGGAAGTATAAGAATATTTTTAATTTTGAAATAATTTTTCAGTAATTAATAACCCAATGACAAATTTAAAATTATTTTGATCTAGGTCAGGATTCCATTAATGTGAATCCAGCGACCTGAGCATTGAGTTTTCAAAAATTATAAAAGAAAGGAAATTTAGTACACTTACTTATTTTAGACTACTAAAAAAAATGTTATTACAATTGATGGATATATAATTATGTTCAGTAATTAATAACTTAATTTAATTTAGAAGTTTTATGTAAACATTTTAATTGACAAAATGTTAAAAAACAAGTAATAGTGCTATTAGGTATATTTTTAATTCAGCCGTAAATATTTTATAGTAGTCGTACAAACACCTATTAAAAACACTTTAATTGAAGCATTTTAAGCATTTTGTGGTATACTCTGTGATTTTTTATCCCTGTACATGATTGAAATTAATTATATTGTATATTGTAACAAGTAATATTTCGAAGAAACTGGGTGTTAAAAGAACTGACAGAGCATGACTGAAATAATTATTCTGGACTGACTGGTGGGATCTACATCACCATGTGTAATAAGCCTTGGTTTCGTTTAGTCAATTCTATTACAGAAATATAAAATAAATCTTAATATTTCATATATATTTTACCAGCCACGACCAAATCTATCTTTTCTGCAATTCTTTAGTAATGTCTACTGTCTACTAGATTGATCAGTATGGTGTGTAAATAGAAACTCAACACAGTTGAGTAGCCCCACACAATGTTTGCTGGAAGATCAAAACCACTTAGGATGGGTCTCCTCCCCCAAATATTATATATATAATCGATAGGATTTGTAAAAAAAGATGTTGGATAGCTGAACACGTTAGGGCGAGAGTTCCAGAAAGTTTGGATCAGAACTTTAAGATTTCTATTCCCATCAATATTTATTTCTAAGGAGCCCCAAGAAATGAATCTTGACATTGCCACTCCGGGGCTGCATGTGTCCCCAATGGAGAAATTGTACCATAAAAACAAAACAATAATTTGGATTGCGACATGTATTTAGTCTGATGAGAAAATTTATAATTAGGCCAGCCAAGAAATTATTGTTAACATTAAGAAGTAAATATTTATGGTTTATCACTACATTTAAGATAAAGGTACTACTGTTCGCAGTACAGGCAGAATCGTGGGATTTGATTTTATGATCATCTGAAGGACTACCAAATTTCATGGTCTCAGAAACGTGATGACAAATATTAGATAGTTGCTGATTTTCCTTCTTAACTTTAACTCCTTTGTCATAAGAACATTAAAAAATAAATTTGACAGATTTCTTGAACTTTCAGGTAAATACTAAAAGGCTATAGATTTTATTACTATTGATATATGGCTACTAATTATTACAATTTATTATATTAAATTTTTTGTAATTATATATTTTATATACAAGTTACTAATTTACCTCCAATGAAAGATATTGTACGTCCGTTACAAGCCACCATGCCCAGGCCCATCCTCCAACAATAGTTTTTTTTCGAGTTGATCCCCAACATCCACCTTAAACAAAGACATTAAAAAAATTAAAATAAATAGTTGATATATATTTTCTATACGTATACATTAATAATTATGATGAATATCCATAAGGTTAATTGAAACATAATAATAATAGGAGTTATGCTAACTATAACTATTCAATCATTTAGTGCATTCTACTCGAAATAAATAATAATTTTTCATTAAAAAAAAATTAAATAAGTGAATTATATAAATATATATCTCTCTGTTTCCACACACACCTTATTGAACCATGGTTTCAATGATGCAGTGGCAGGATACCCACATATCCATTTGAGGACAATTTAAAGTGAGGTGTACTACCCACCGATGTTCATTAAAAACTCGAATATAAGGACAGTGATAAAACAGGATTTTGGCTCATCAGAGTTGGCAGTACGGCCGCAGCTCCCCCCTAGATTTTTGGGACCCAAGAAAAAAAAAGAAAGAAAACAGTGAAATTATTTGATAGATCATTTCTTTCTGGAAACATGCTATAATTAGTAAGGTAACATTGTTGAGTTGACATCTTTACTGATCACAAGATCACAACCGCACCTTTGAAGGGAGAAAATATATGTTGATTTTTAGGTAAAAAAGGTATGATTCAATCAGCACAAATATTCGTCATATATTTATCTCTAAAAATAATGGATTAAATGAATAAAAAAGAACCTATTTTAGATCTCATTCTTCCTACTATAATTTACAGTTTGCCATTTTAATAATCTCTGAATGATTGTTGAAAATAAGAAGGCAACCATCGTAGAAAAGGTAGTTAATATTTTTGCCAGCAATCCCAGAAGGATGATTGATATGTCAGAGGCATAGCAAACCTCTTCATCACCTCTAATATTTTTGTATTTATTGTGTGTATTGTTTTAATAATTAAGTTTATGCTCGATTTGCAAGTTTGATTTACAATAGTTTATTGTAATTATAGGTAATACAATTTTTAAAAGCAATGATTGAATAACTTTATGCAGTAGAAATAAAGTGATGGGAGTATTTCTTGGAATGCAGAATGACATATCTTTATTTTACCCGTTTCAATATATATACCCAAAAAATATATATGTGTGTATGTATATATATATATATATATATATAATGATGTATGTATGTATGTGGGTAATGGACTGAGGCCTGCTCCCCCCTAGGCGAAATCCTGCTTACCCCCATGGTCGGCAGTTACAGGAGGATACGTAATTATTTCCCCGAAGCAGACTGAAGGTTTTTAAATGTACTGAAAAACCTAAATTCAATTCCCGACTAGTACACAAAGGGTAGATTCATCGGCCATACATCCAGTCGATAGGAGTTACAACCAGTTGTCTGACGGTCCTCACATACCTGGAGAGATTCATTGCCTGGAAGATTCCGGTACAGGGAGGATAAGGAATGGAATCCATAACTACGGAATTTGGAAGCAGGAGCTCTGTAGCAAGAGCCCTTAATCTCCAAACCACTCGCGCGCGCGCGCGGCGGCTCTGATGTATGTGTGCGAGCGTGCGGTCATTGTTTTATTTTTTATTATTATTTTTTTTTTTTGTGAAAGATTTGATAGATTTATTTATTGATAGATATTACAATCTGCCACACAGTTGTGGGCAATAGGTAATAGTGATGAATGATCTCATAAATACTAAATTAAAAAAATAATAATAATAAAAAAAAACTCTTAAAATATATACAAACAAAATAATAGACAAGATGAACATAATCAAACTATCTGTATGAAAACTAAATAAATAAAATAATATATACAATATTTACACAATCGACCTGAGGATCCCTGAGCCCACTCTATCCCCCACGTGTGAGGGGTAGAGCAGAGCTCAAGAGATCCCAGCGCATCCCTCTCGCCGCATCACCGGTAATGAACCAGTGGAGGCTGAGCAAGTGTGCTAAAGCCGCAAACACTCAACTTGAGTGGAGAATCTGACCATTGCCAGAACTCTAATTGTGCGCTCATTGTTAGTGTCTGTACATAGAATTACTGAAAGATAAACGGTTTCAAAGAAATACCAATGTTGGGGTGCTTATTATAAGTTGCTAAGTATCTAATACCTATACATATTATTCACACGTTGATGATAATATAATAATAAATAACATATTATAATTATATTATCTAGTTATATTTATTTTAAAAATTTACCATGCCAGATGACAATAGTGCAGTATAACGTCATGTTTAGAGTGTCGGGTGCGTGTGTGTTCTCGGCTAATTTTTCCGAAAAAATGTTTTACCCAAAGTGGTTTCAATTTCATAAGAAAAAAAAAATATCGGATCTTGTTATAATGGAGTGAATAACAAGTTTTAGTTTGATATTAATCAGCCTGATTTTTGCACTTCGGATCGCGGACTAAAAGTGTCGACGAAACGAAAATCCAATTCTGAGGATGTTATTTGTTAACAGCCCATAAAGGAAAGGAATATAATCGATATGGAAACAGACGGTAAAGAACGATACCTAGATGATACAATAAACAATGTCCCCACCCCACGGAGCTCGGAGCTGACCGAGCATTGGCAGAAATGGCAAGCGCTGGGCTGCGGCTACTGTCTGTCGCAAGGATTGCCCTCTCCTACGGTCCGAGCTACACTTTCGTCCTCCTCCTTCGTGTCCTAGTTCTCCTCAGCAGGCCCGACATCGAAGACAAGCACAATCGGATTGTACCTAAAGTCCCTGGACAGCTCCATCACAGCTACGACTTCATCATCGTCGGCGCTGGATCTGCGGGTGCCGTCCTCGCCAACAGGCTATCCGAGCTGCCAAGAGTCACGGTGAGTACACTCAGTATCCGGACCCATAACGTAGTCAATAGTGGAAACAACATGATTCTAACCAAAATCAAGTCAGTCATTGATAGCCAAGGATAATTAAAAACTAAATAAACATTGTTCTATTCTATAAATAGATAAAGTGACAAAGGTGGTAAGGAAGAGAAAGTTTTAAACGACACAGTGACAATTAATTTAATCAATATCTTCTAAATTGACTAAATGTATGTAACGAAGTAGAGAAAAGTTACTAAATAATACATACCTCTGATTAAAAATTCCATTGAAAAAGTTAATACAAATAAGCATAATTAATTGTTGCCTTCACAGCGTTTATCCAATAACATATAACATATATAAGAAAGAACATCTTTCGAGAAAAATTTCATGATATATTTTTTTATAAAAGATTGTGTTCTATTACAAAAATTATTATTAGTTTGTTTAAATTGATTCATCAGCAACACGAACGATTCTTTGTCAGCTATATTCGAAGTGCAGTAACATCGATTAGTACTTAGGTTTTTATAATAATCATGGTTAGAAATATAAATTTCAACTTGTACATTATACATTTCTTCTTTTCTCGTGTTACAGTTTTAACTGAAGTTAACAGAAAAGTCTTTTTAACCTATATTTTTTTCAGCGTAAGCCTACTACGACTAAGGAAAGTAGGACTATACCATACATTTTTTTTCTGAGGAAAAAGTCTTCGTATTTTATTTATCTTTATATTTATATTACTTTTACGTTTTGCAATCTTCTCCCGCTTCAGAAAGCTTAATTTGGGGTGAAGGATGGAAATTTTTTGTTTTCTCAACAATTGAAAATGCATTAATTTTCCCAACTACATCCTGAAATATTCATAGGTGAAATGTATCTTCCAAAAATGATTCATAGATAATCAGGTCGTGATTTTAATCTGTAAAAAAAAACCAAAACATTGTAAATGTTATTTTAATCAATAAGTCATTTTTGAAAGATATATTACACCTAAATAATTAGAAAACAACCTGTAAACATATTACAAGCATATATTAAGTATAATTTTTAATCTTACTAACTATTAAAGGATTTGAATTTTATTTGCTCGTTGGAAATTTTGATACTGGACAAGAATATATATATATTTTATTCAAACATTACGGAGTTGAGCTTTGTGGATCCACTAAACCATCAAATTCCTACCGAATCCGATCCTTACAGTCCAAAGTCCTTCGTAAAATCCTTAATGCTCCTTACTTTGTCACAAATCAAGTCATCCATCAGGACCTTAATGTTCCATATATTGCCGATTTGGCCAGAACCAGAAACCATTCCTTCCATGATAAATTTCTCAACCACCCAAATCCACTTGTTTCTAACCTGACTTCTCCTTCATTACCTAATAATCCTCTTAGGTGTCTGAAAAGGAGATGGCTTCGAGATCTTCTCCTCTAGAAATGTTATTGGAGTTCTATCAGTGGGTAGATTCTCCACATTTTTGTATCATGTCAGTATATCACCTACAGCAAATTTACTTGTTGTATATACTTTTATACAGTTGAAAATAACAATCAATAATTAATATAAAAAAAATAATTCCCTAACTCTGAGTAAAATATTTTACCACAACTATCACAGTGATGCTCCTGTGCCCTACCATAGCGGCGTCCTTGGCATGGAGTAACCTTCTTTGGTTTGTATTGGCGTGTCATTGATACAATTCACAGAAGGATACTCTTACATTAATATACTGAGTTTAATCAAAATTGTTAGAATCGTTACAGAGAAAATTGAAAAAATGTGGAAAGTCAAATTCATAAAATGGCACTTCCGGTCAGTCGATGTTATCGAAAAAGTTGCTGTTATTCTCCAGATACACACCCGCATTAAATATGTAATTTTATTTATTTATAATCTTTACACTTTCTTGAGACTGGTTATTATTGTTTAAATAATTAAATTTTATCCTATTTTAGTCTCAACATTTTTTTATTCTTTTTAAAAAAATATAAGTCCAACGTTTGGCCAATTTGGCCATCCTCAAGGACAATCCAAATACAATTTTAGAACCACGTAATTAAAAAAAAAAACTTTATGCAGGCTATTCTGTCCAGTTCATAAATATCAGTCCACAAATTACCCTAATTAGTCAATTATTCACATTAAATTAAAAATTTAATCTTTTCATCACAATCAATCTTATCTATTATAATTTATCACAACTGTGGTTCTAAAATTGTATCAAGATTGTACTTGAGGATGGTCGAATTGGCCGAAACGTTGGACTTATAAAGGAATAAAAAATGTTTTGAGACTAAAATAGGATAAAATTTATTTATTTAAGTAATTTTAGTTTCGTACCACTTTTTGTTTTTGAGCTAAGTGGTTCATACACATAAACAATCAGACAAATTTGCGAGACTTGTTAGTTGTACCTCAATACGTGTATTCTAGTAGAAAACTGGATATTCGAAATTGTTCGTAATACTTCTCCTTATATATTTCCTAAATAGGTTTAGTGAGAGTAAAAATAATGTATGGCCTAGCAAACCAAATCTAATATAATTTAATCAAGCTAAATTAAGACTTTATTCATAACATTTTTTATTAATTGCTATTTTCGTTAATTTCAAGAAACTAATTATTTAAATAAATTGAAAATAATAAAGATATAAATAGATCGATTAATTAATTTAGTTACCACACTAAACGAAGGGGAGAGGGACTTCTGAGAAAATTAATATTTAATCAATGATACTAATACTCTCTAGGCTGTTGTTAACATGACATTTATTTTGTATGTGAAACAGGAATGTTATTAGATGAGAGATATTTTTTTTAATTTTGACCTTGATAGTAAAAAAAACAACATTCCAGTGGGCAATCAATAATTTATTTTGTCCCAATTATAGCTTTCATCATATCGTGAATAATTAAAATTTTAAATAATAGGCTAAAAGTAGATTGAAACTCTCTCAAATTAAAAAGAAAATAATAACAAAAACATTTCTAAGGAAATATGTCATATTGGTGATGTTTTTAATTTGTATACGATTAAATTCTATATACTTAATCAATACACTCAAATTCTCATTCTAATCAAATTATAACTAATTTCAGCAAAACGCAATAAATTTCAAATAGATTTTTTTTTGGAGGGTTGAGTTTTATATATTTACTTCAATAGTGATTTTATAAAGAGTTTTTATATATAAAGTTTGATCTACCTAAGATTAAATTTTTATTGATTGTCTTAGATTACTATACCTAATTTAATTATTTTTCACCTGTAAAAGATCATTTTATCAGGTATAAGGATCATTTTATAAGGTCTTTTATCAGTTAAAATATTGTAATTCCTACCCTGTAATCTATTATTGGAAGAAATTGGTAATTTATATTATATTATTTTTTTTCCCAGAGGAATACATCTGTTCTTAGCATCATATAAAGGAAAGTACAAAACAATTACACAAGATAGACAATTTTAAAATGTAGTCATAATTTAATAATTTTATTATTTTAAACTCAACCTTACAAAATAATGAACAGTAAAAGACAAGGGTTAAAATGGACAACTATTAAAATCATAGTCAAGGTTTAAGTTCTATTATTAATAAGGATTTTAAATTTTTACCAAAAGTATTAATGGGATAATTACTAATATATTTTCATACTTATTTATAATATTTGGAGTTGTTGTTTATTTTTAATATTAATTTTAGCAGTTGGAAAGGTTTTTTTTTTTGTGTTATTTAATTTTTCTATCCCTTTTTATTTTTTGGTTTCAATTCAAGAATAATTAACTTTCTAACTTTGATAAACTGTACTTTTCATTTTTTTTTTTTTTAATATAAATATATATTTTTTCATTGCATTACACAGGTCCTCCGTATAATATTTTTTTAAATTTATTTTATGTAATTTACAACTGTAAAAAATAATAAATACAATAAGTAAATATGTGAAATGTTTCATTTACACTTGAAAATCTTAGGAAGGGACAACCCATTGGTGCATTAATTTAAATTAGAAGGTCCCGTGGCCATCTTCTTTTCAGACGCCTCGGAGGATTATCATGGATTATTAAGGATGAGAGATTAAGAACTAATGAGTTAGGATAGATAAGGAGTTTGGAATGAAAAGACGCATATCTGTTTTGGGCCAAATCTGTAACGAATGGGATGTTAAGGTCTTTCCGTATAATATTAAAAATCAAACCAATACTTTTTTTTACTCTTATTTTTTCTGAGAAAGAGGTAGGTATTTTTTCAATAATGAATAATAAAATGTTGGAAACTTAAAATATCCCTCAGTTTTACAAACCTGAGTTACTTCGTAGATAAAAATTATCAAGTTTTATTATAAGCGTTGGCAGCCGATGTACACTATCAACAAATATCTTCGAATGAACCGTAATATCTTCGAATGAAAATTAATTTTATTTTGTTCACTGATGCATTTTTTTATTGCAGTATTAGCATAAACTAAGTCATTTTTATTATTACAGTTTCTGGCTAGATGTGTATTTAAAATATTTTAAATATTTAAAAATAGTTGCTGGGACAAGTCCCTTGTATTTGAATAGGACCTTGTCCCAGAAAAAAATTGTTTTCCTATTCCATTCTATAAAAACAACAACTTTATTTAAGCAGAAGTTTTGATATTAATAAATATTTATTATAAACTTGACATAGTCCTTATCGACTTCTAGGTGCTACTGATAGAAGCTGGGGGCCCGGAACCAGTCCTCTCAGACCTTCCTGTCCTCTACTCGGCCTTGCAAACGACTACCATCGACTGGCAGTACGAAACAGAACCATCCACCAATTCTAATCTCGGCATGAAAGGAAACCGATCCAAGTGGCCAAGGGGTAAGTGCCTCGGCGGATCAAGCGTTCTTAATGCCATGCTCTACATCCGCGGGAACCCAGTGGACTACGAGGAATGGGCGGCGGCCGGAAATCATGGCAGGTTTTGAAGTTATAAAATAAATAACTAATTTAATTATAAATTTTCAGTTTTCACTTGACGCAGTTATGATTATGAGTTTTATTATTATTATTTTTTTTTTTACAAGAAATAACCCTTTTTTTTATTTACTTATCATTTGAACGTTTCGGGCAGTTTACACATCATCAAATTCATTGTTCTACAAATAAAGTATCGTTCAAACAGCGTTAAAATTATAAACAATTTCAACATAATGTATACATTATTTTTTTTTGGAATGGATAGATTTATTTATTGATAGATATTACAATCTGCCACACAGTTGTAGGCAATAGGTAATAGTGATGAATGATCTCATACATACTAAAATAAAAAATAAAATAAAAAAAATAATAATAAAAAAAAATAATAAAAAAAAAACTCTCTTAAAATATATACAAACAAAAGAATAGACAAGATGAACATAATCAAACTATCTATATGAAAAATACATAAATAAAATAACATAATGATAAAATAATATATACAATATTTACACAATCGACCTGAGGATCCCTGAGCCCACTCTATCCCCCACGTGTGAGGGGTAGAGCAGAGCTCAAAAGATCCCAGGGTATCCCTCTCGCCGCATCACTGGTAATGGGCCAGTGGAGGCTGAGCAAGTGCGCCAAAGCCGCAAACACTCAACTTGAGTGGAGAATCTGACCATTGCCAGAACTCCAATTATCCATTTTTATTTTAATAAGTCTCTTCGCCACTGCCGTTTCAACCTTCTAGGTGGGCTGTAGGGATGGGTGTAACTAGATAAGGTTTGAACCAAAGGATTAGGATGGTTGGAAAGATTTATATGAAATTTTGAGAATTTGGTTGGTATGAGATCAAGGACAAAAGGGATATGTAGATCATGGTGTAGTGTTCTGTTTGAAACGTAATAGGGTGCATTCACTATGGTTCTAAGGATTTTGGATTGAAAGGATTGGATACGTTCATACATTATTAATATAATTTTTTTTCCGGTTGGCTCTAGATACCTAGATCTCCTTGTAGATCTTTGGCCGCCCGAACCAGATTAATGCACGCTTGCCTATCTTCGGCTACTGCTTTCCAGTTTGCTACATGCCAATCTTCCGCATCTTTTTTGATTCTGTCTATCCGTCTGGTTTTTGGCCTCCTATGAGGTCTCTTGCCCACTATAATACTATTCATTATTGCGTAGAGGCGTCCTGATGGATAGCTTCGAGCCATATGTCCCGTCCATCTTAACCTCCTTGCCTTCATATCATAGCATTGTATCATTAAATAGACACATGGCAAAGGCAGTGTGCGATAACATAAAAAAATTCTAAAAATATATTAAATATTTTTTTCTAGGCTCCTAGGGTGCATTAGCAAGGACCTTCGGACACCTGTATAATATTTTTCGAACTAGTATCATCAAAAAAAGTTTCATTGAAATCGGTGATCCCAAGTATCCTCTTGGAAGTGCACTTTTCGGAGAGAAACTTCTGATCAAACTATAGACATAGTGTTATTTAACTCCCAGGTACAGAAATATAAATAACTAATTAATATTTTTTACGGTTACAGGCTGGAGTTACAATGATGTACTTCCCTATTTCAAGAAATCGGAGAACATGAAGGTGGAGGGCTACGAATGGGACCCCTTTCATGGCCGCGGCGGTTACCTAAGCGTTGAAGAGCTTCGCTACTATTCCCCGATCACTGATGCATTCCTAGAAGCAGGCGAAGAACTAGGCTACCAGATCCGCGATGTCAACGGTTACAATCAGACAGGCTTCACAAAATCACACTGCACACTACGCGAAGGTGTCATTTACTAGTAATTTATTATAAGACGGGAACAAAATAAATAAAACAGTTTCTTAAAAGTAGAACAATATAATATAAATACAAAAAAAGCTGAATATAATTGGTATCAAAATTCTAAATTCTTGTATTTTAACACACAGAACTGTAACATAATGAAACAGTTTCACAGGTCAAATTGTGCTGAGTTTGTTATTATTTCTAGAAACGTTGTCAAATTAACTCCCATTATGCTTTCCGCTGTTCCTTATTCAAACTATGTAATAACTGATTAATGAAAGATCATAATTTTACATATAATTCAAAACCAATAACAATTAAAAGTAACGGTTACTGGGGAAGAAATAAACAAAGTATTCCCGATACAACTTGAGGCATTCGAATCAACTAATTTACTTTTTGAACAACTTCGGATTATCAACAGAAATTAAACATATACTAGTTAAACTTATTAATTTATTTAATATTTGAAAAGTGACAGAAACACTTAAAGAAAAGAAATATTAACACATTTACAAGAAGTTGATCCGCAGGAGTTAAGGAGCCATGGGCTCATAGCGTGAAGATGTACTCTAATTTGTATAAAACATGAGGTACTTCTTATTCCACTAAAATGTTTGACCAACATAAGCATTGAATTTTACAGGTCTCAGATGCAGCACCGCTAAAGCATTCCTACGTCCGATCAGACGTCGAACCAATGTTCATACAATCCTCTATTCCGAAGTTCAAAAGATACTGATTCGCAGAACTCAACAGGGGTTTCTTAAAGCTGTCGGTGTCAGCTTTAACAGACTTGGGCTGAAGGACATTAAAGTATTCGCTAAAAAAGAGGTCATTCTCTCAGCCGGTTCAATCAATTCTCCACAGGTAAATTATCCCAGAGCTATTAATGTTTTGCAATAACATGCTTCTTCTGTCAAATGGAAGTTTTCAAATAAGTCCCGTTATTTCTTTCAAGTAATAATTGTTGAGATTTTAACAAGGCCTAAGAAGCGGGGTGTTATTTCCCAAAACAATTATCTTACCGGTATTACTCAATAACACAAGATATGAAACCTAAAATTGAAATTTAATGACAACACCGTTTCAGCTTCTCATGCTCTCAGGGATAGGCGATCGACAACATTTGGAGGAGAACGAGATCACAGTGCTCCACCATCTTCCAGGAGTGGGCAAGAACTTGCAGGACCATGTGGCCATGGGCGGGGCGACCTACCTTATCGATTCTCCCGGCGACGCGGGTCCCATGGGTGCCGCCTTCGTCGTCCCAAGACTCCTCACCATCAACTCCCTCAGGAGCTTCATCAGGAACCACAATGGACCATTGTACGCATTGCCTACCACTGAGGCTATGGCTTTCGTTAAGACAAGGTAACGTCTGTAATTAGGAGGGTATCAGATGCGCATTTAACGTTTATTGACTATTCATGGATTGTGTAGTCATGTAATGAAAGATTATTAAATATGGAATAATTTTCAACTACATTGATAATAACAATCAAAGATAAGATTTAGAACAATAATAACTTTAAAAATACACAATAACTGATAGAGAACATTAGTTGAATATAGGAAGAAATTCCACAATATTTAATATTTATTCTTATTTTAGAACTTTTTGTTTCAGTTTCTTTTTTTTTTAATTTTACGTTTTATATTTCGAATATAATATAATAAAATTAAAATGCGGTTTGTTTTTAATCATACAATAGTTATGCTATAATTCAAATTTAGTAAAACAAACTAATAAGAATATATATGACTTGCAGTACTCATCAATTAATTCGAAGAATCACATTCTTCAATAGATATTTTTTTAGTATAAGATTTTTTTAAAGGTGACGATACCAAATGAGTGAGTAACTAGTGGTTGTTGTAAGGTACGCAGAAGACATGCCTGATATCCAGCTCTTCTTCGCGACTTCCGGAGATAACGCAGATGGTGGTATCTTCGGCAGACGCAACAACGGACTTAGTGATGAATACTACGCCACAGTCTTTGAACCTATATTGTACAAAGATTCCTTCACCATCCTGCCCCTTCTTCTAAGGCCAAGAAGTAAAGGGTACATCCGCCTCAAGGATTCCAATCCTAAGTCCAAACCTCTCATTTACGCTAACTACTTCCATGACGAACACGACCTAGAAGTTTTGGTAAGATAAAGAAGTCTACTCACAATACATAGACTAGAGAATAATAAATAAATAAGCATTTAAAACCAATAAATCTCGTAAGAAATACTTGACCTTAATAAACTAGACGATATTGAGGGGATTATCAACTGTATTTTTATCATTATATATTTTAAACATATCATCATATACAGTTACTTTTTAATATATGCCTATACTTCCCTCTGAGGAAGGTTTACAAGGTGGGCTAAAATAACAGCATAAAATAATAGTTTTGAACTACTCTGATTTACATTTTACCCAAGCCCTTTACCGGTATTAATGTATAGTTTCAAAACTTTATTAGAATAAATAACAATATAATAGATTATTTGAACATAAGAAAAAGATGAATTATGTACACTAATTTAAATTGAGAAACAGCAGCGGATAAAAAATTAAAAATCGCAGAGCCATAGGGCCGTATTTATAAACGTTTCTAAGGATCACCTTACAGAAGGGTTCCTTTAAATACCCAACTTTAGCTTTCCATAATAAACTTTGCGTTTTATATATGCTTTTTTTTACGCTCTCTATAGCTAGTGACAGTTCTTGAAGAATTTTTATTACAAAAAGCGTATATAAAACGAGAGTTATATAAAGGGAAGCAAAAAAAGTGCATTTAAGAGAAATTTTTGGTAAGATGTTCTTTAAGAACACCTAACTGACAGCCAATATGGTGATAACATTTTTTTTTTATTATTAAGTATTTATTTATTGTTTATAATGTGAAGGTATTCATTTTGAACAATCACACAAACATTAGTTCTTTTCACAAAAACATAAGCATAATAGAAGTTCAAATGAAAATCGATCGATTTTTTAGCAATGAAATGTCAACTACAAATTTTCTTGCAAGGCCTCGCGCGATGTACTTAGGAAATACACCGCACGTTTTTTTACGTGTTTTTTTCATAGGGTGGGTTCGTCACTCCCATGCCTATTTTTTGTGAGTGCCACCCATTGGCTAACGAGCCTCACAAATGCCCCGGGGGAAGGCTGTGAGTGAGAATTGTATAATTATATGGTTGAAAAAATCCCGGATAGGACCGGAGACTCGAACTTGCAACCTTTAGGGTGACAGACAGACGCGTTACCACGCTGCTACCGACACTTTCTCAGGATCGGAAAATCGAAATATTACGATAAGACAATTATACCTAATAATAATTATTTAGTTACTGTACAATTACTAAGCAGCACGACAGATTTCATTGAGTTTTGTTCGATATAACTTAATAGATATACATAATAGACAGAATAGCCTGCAATAAAAAATTGTGAATTAATGTGAGGAGGAGTTTTGTATTGAAGATGTCCTTGAAGATGGCTGGGATGGCCGAAGCGTTGGACTGGTGAGAAATAAAGTGTTGAGACAGAATTGGATACAATTTTTGGTTTTATTTAATAAATAATTACCTTGTCTCAAAAAATTTTGAAATAATATAATTTAAAATATAATATGACTGTTCAAGATTGAAGGAGCGAAACTGGGTTATGCACTCACGCAGTCAAACGCAATGAGCCGTTACAATCCGAGGCTGCACAATATATCCTGTCCTGGATGTGAACAGTATCCTTTTCTGTCAGATGACTACTGGAGATGTCAGGTTGGTATGGTATATGTATGTGTATTTAATGAGATTTACAACAATATTAAAATAGAATAAGCAAATATTGAACCTGATTGATATGGCATTTCAATGAATGATTTTTAACACCGTAAATTTTACCTCTGCTTCCTCAAAGTATAATATAAATGAAGGAAAAACTTTTTAGTTTACACTTTTTTGATATACGAATACTTATAATTTTTTTGAAAGTTGGAGTAAAGTATACGGGTACGTAGGGAAATTTAGCACTACTTTCTAAAATTCATAGTAAACCCTAGAAAAGCCATAGCTGGAGAAATTAAAGGCTGTTCTCATAAAAGAAAAGAACTACTAAAATAAATAAATAAAACTTGAAATTGTAGTTATTTAATAAAAAAAAAATTCATTTAATATGTATCAAGGCCAAATTGTAAAAATATGTTTTTTCGTTGATTTGATACAAGTTTTAGTTGATATAGAAATTACTTTTGTATTGAAAGAATGTCGAAAATTAAAAGCAGTCAGGGAGTAAATCAAAAGATCAGGAGACGAAAGGCCACAAATAAGGACAAGTACCCAATTTCAATTTGAAACGTCAAATTTTCGGAAATTATCTCTAAGAAATAAATTAATAATTAAAACTGATGTTTGTTTCTTAATCACAGATAAAAATTGAACAACTTAGAGATTATATTTAATTTTATTATCTAAGAAGCAGGAATCCAGTAATAAAAGTTTGGGCGGGTAGACTTTTATTCCGAGACGGTCCCACAGAACGAAAACTCAGCCCTCCCAATCTGTTTAGAATAGGTTGATTATTTGTACGATAAGCTTCGTATGTCAGAGATGACTAGGTAGGTGGTAAGCAAAATAAAAACTCTTTCACTACCACTCGTTTTCCACATTCAGAAACACGAAACTTTCAACGCCACTTGAGCAATGTTATCTCATAAAGATCACAGTAACGCTTTTCGGCGGTAGGGGAAAAGTGGAATAATTGAAAATAGATATATAGGTGTCTATGTCTACAATAGACGGAACATTGAAGATCAGATGAATACATAATAGATAAATTTATTAGTGAAATATAAGAGGATTTCACTAACAATTACATGGTTTTATTGAACACCAATCCCAATAATTTTAAGTTTATAGTATATTATGAAGTATTCAGAAACCTCGAGTTAGTCCTATTCAATTTTATAATTAAAGAATATAGGAAAAATATATTGAAAGTATTGAAGAGATAATTAAAAATTATATATACATCAACTGAACTTAAAGAAGGGTCAAGAACCCATTTTATATAGGCTGAGGTTATCTCAACCCTGGAGACAATCCACGAGAATAAAAGAGAAAATAAATTTTCTCTCACACCCGGACTAGGACCCGGATCCAGCATATATACACATATATTTTACATAATGTATGGTCATATATATTTTTTATGTATACGTTTATATTAAAGAAGTTTTGGGTAGGTGGGTAAAAAGATTACATCGGTGTGATGTGATTCAAGTTATTCCAAGTCTTCTAAAGACTGGATAGAAAGGTGCAAAGGTCCAAGATCCGAAAGGTAAAATGCTACTGAAATAGAATGAAATAGTTCCCCAGTCACTAATCAGTAATCACATTGCGTTATTCCTGGTTCGAGGTTAAGAAGAGGAACCAGTTTTGTTCGAAATCCAACTTGAAACTTTAATTTTTTTTGGAAGGTTACTATAAACAGATTCTTTTTGATGAATGAAGTAGGGAATTGGTTCAATGGTACTGTTCTGCATTACAGAACTCTAACTTTTGGAATATGTTTTAAAACTGGATTATAAATCGGTCAAATGTCCGATTTTGAGTGTTACTCAATTAATTACTTTTACAAACTAATTAAATAGACGCGAATTATAATAAAATTATAAATGAGAAAAAATATTTATAGAGAAAACTGGATTCGCACAAGCTTTTTCCAAGATAACTACAGCAGTAATCTTGCAACGCTGCAATTTTAAATATGCTGATAAGCTAGTTCACGAAACAATTCGAATGAATTTCCTAAATAATAATACAGTAATTCACAATATATTGACGGAATATTTGCAAGGTAATTTAGAGCTTAAAAATATTCGGTTAACATATTCTGAATTGTATTATTGTATTGTATTTGTACTATTGTATTATTGTATTATTTGTTACATTACAGATAACAAAAACATAAATGGTAGACCTATATGTTTAAACAAAATATAATTATAGAACACAGATCCTAGATGGTCTGCTGGCCCTAATCAAAGATATGTTAGAGAGGATGGAATAATATCAGAATTTAACACGTTCTTCTCTTCTCAAAGATTCGTTGATTTTTTTTTTTTTAATGAAAATTATTTTTTGTTTCATTTATTCTTTTAATTAAGGACAATTAGAAAAAAAAAAATTGTTTCGGATTATATCGTAGCATACTTAAATAAAAACTGTTTTAACATTAGTGTTATAATAATTCATAAACTAAATTATTTTAATCCTTAACTAACAATTTTCAGTATCTCCTATGAATATGGAAAATTAATATATACACAGAAAATGATGAAACACCGATACAATATTAAAAAAAAAATTTATCTCTTAATTAATTAATATAGAACATTTCAACAAAATAGACTTTAATATTACACATTATATTTAGGTTTTACATTATCCTTGAATTTTTTCATCTTCATCCGTTCTTAATATTTCAAATTTAAGACTAAAAGAAGTTTTAAAAAATTATAATGTAAGATTAACTTTCATATAATTCAAAACATTAAAGTTTATTTCACTTTAACTGTCTATATTAATTATATAGACTATAAT
>NW_027106189.1:691150-706316 GCF_000696795.3 Halyomorpha halys | reverse complement strand
GATTTTTATAATTTATAAGAAATACTATAATAACAAAAATGTTAAAACAGGGTTTCAAATGTGTTATGATTACTCCAAAATAATTAATTTATTTTTTTAATTACCCAATTATTTTTATCACTTTAATTTTTAAACAAAATATAACTTTTTTTTTGTAGTCTTAAATTAATGAAAAATACAACCTTAACCTGCTGTGTAGTCTGGTCGATTGATTGTTGAATGAAAAGTAGTGCTGTACATAATTAGTGCATTACCTTTTATAAGTACGTCAGATTTTCGGGACACCAATATGTTTGTGATGATATTTTATTTCTATTTTTATTTTTAGGGACAAAGTACTTATAACATATGAACGTTTGAACAAAATAATTTTCTTGACCGAAAATATATAACATGATAAATTCATAATGAGTATATTTGAGAATGACTTTAACTTTGTTCACAAGGAGGAGGGTTTTGAATTCTCCAACAATTTCGACATGAGTTTCCAATTACATTAAAATATTTATATTTTCACAACCGTGCACAAACCTATGTTGCGACGTTCTTGGAGATCATCAAGAATTTCAGAAGAAAGACTTTTTTCTTCAACACATACTTAATACCAGAGGTCGCAGAAAATGAAATTGGCACTATGGAATTTTTTTTGCAATTCGTCAATTATTATTTTTATAACAAACAATAAATTCAAGAATAAAAAAAAAGAAAGTAGTAATGAGCTTTTTATTAGTTTCTAATTATCATTTGGCAATAGTTGCGCAATCAATTGGCTAATTAATCATCTCCGAAAATGGAGTCATCCCGCGCTCATTAGGTATTAACCAATCTTCATTAACCATTGCCTCACCTTTTGTTGAATTTTATCAATAATTTGTAATCTTATAGAACATTATGCATTACTTTGTGATTAAATCATTGCGAAAAGTGTCGTTCTTAAAAAAATCTGGAATGCTTTCAGAAAAAGAAAGGTTAATTATAATTACAAAAATGAGGAAAAATGTATATATATATATGTATGTATAATCTCCTTTAATAAATCTACTTGTCAGTGATGATTTCTATGGATGTTTCAGGCTCGCCACTACACGATGACAATTTACCATCCAGTAGGCACTTGCAAGATGGCACCTCCTTCGGACCCTCTAGCTGTGGTGGATAACCGACTAAGGGTCTACGGCGTGGCCGGTCTGCGCGTGGTGGACGCGTCCATAATGCCTACAATTCCTCGAGGCAACACTAACGCTCCGACCATTATGGTGGCAGAGAAGGCTGCGGACATGATCAAGGAAGATTGGGGTTTATTCCATACCTACTACCCCCAGTACTGGCCATAAGTGGCCGGATTTTACCATTTGGTAACAAATTCATTGTAAAACAAATATGCCTAAGTTAAGAATGTGTGGAACTCTAGAGCTGAAATAATAACACAACTAATAATCGGTACATGATTATTTATAAAAAAATTAATGAATCTAGTTCGGGTTCTACTTAAAAATATTTCAAATGCTCAGAAATAAAAAATGAGGTTCAAGCCTGATCTCAAACAAGTGGGCTGTACCGTGCGAACATAATTTTGTTATCATACCGCTCAGTGACTTTGATTGAGTTACAACTCAAACTTTTGTTGATAAGACCTATAGATGACAATAGGGACTTCTAAATATCTTTTTAAAAACTTCAGTTCATTTTTAGCACGGCGCCTAGTTGGTTTAATTAGTTCATTAAGAAGCGAACAATTTTACTATGTTTTTTAAAAAACAGGGAGTTATGACTTTTTATGCTGTTTAAGTCGGTGAGCGATAATCAAGAATTAGTTGGTCCGAGTGATGATCAGAAAAAACAATTAAAAATAGTGATAAATATTTACTTAATGCTGTGAGTTAATATTTTGATAATTAATCATGCCTGTTAATATTTTGGATTGGAAATATAAATAGGCTCAAGTATATTCAAAGCAAGTAGTCAATTTAGATATCGAACCCAAAACTAAAAGGACAGGTGAAGCGCTACATCGAGTGTCGAAACATCGGTATTTAATAAATACAACTATTTCATAATTGTTATTTACTAAGAAAATCTCCTGGATAATCTTTTTATGTTCATAAATATTATTTAATTCTAAATTATGTAAAATAAGGATAACAAGCTAATCATGGAAAAATGTAATAAAGAGGGAAAAATTAGTTTTCAAAATTCAATCGCTAACCAAAATGTGAAAGATAAAGTAAACATAAACTCGCAAAAATGAAAAGTACTCCAATTTATTTATTTTTTTTTTTTTTAAGCAATTCGAATCCAAGGCGAACATAATTTCTTGCTATTCATTAAAATCTAAAAAAGCAAAATTAGATTTTAATGAAGGAAAAATATTAAATACAACATAACTAACAAAAAAAAAAAGGGA
This sequence comes from Halyomorpha halys, assembly GCF_000696795.3. NCBI lineage: Eukaryota > Metazoa > Arthropoda > Insecta > Hemiptera > Pentatomidae > Halyomorpha > Halyomorpha halys. Next base: position 703,912 of record NW_027106189.1, on the reverse strand, counting down.
AATTATATTACAATATGAATTTAGGAACGAAAATATCATGAGTTCAATTTTCCGCTCCTACTTAACAGTGTGGCTGGTCTTTGCATAAAGTTAAACCAAATATTTGAGCCCCTTAATTAAGTGAAACCCTACAAATTAAGACTAAAATACTAAAAGGCTAGAATTGTAAACAAGAACAATGCTTTAGAACAAACTCAAGGCTTATGCTTTTGTATAAGCATAAGAATAATACATTAGAATAATATTTTTTTTTTCTGCCTTATAAGATACTTTTACAAAGAGTACGAAGTTTGAAAACGTAGAATTTATGCAGGTCATAAAATTACAGTAATTTAAAAATTCAGTTATGTTACATGACAGTGTTAAATATTACTGCTGTAAAAAATATAATTAATAAGTATAAAAACGGGAAAGGTTTGCGGTTATTGAACAAATACACTGCCTGAGAATACCAACAGGTAATGAAGTACAAAAACGTTTAAAAAAAATAAGAAAAAATTGGTTATTTGATGATACTTTGTAAAAACTTTTTAAAAATGAAAAAAGAATAGTTTTTTTTTTTTTTTTTTTTTTTTTTTATGAAATTGAAGAATCAAAAGTTAAAAAAATTCCTATGATGAAAAAATGTTTCTTGAGTGTTTTCATACGCTGAAACTAATGTAAGATATATTACGACGGAAAAATAACCCTATAATACGTTATACATTATTATACACGAAAATTCTCATATTAATATTGTTATTATTGATTATATTTTTTTAAGTGGTAAATGAAGGATCTTCCGAAAATAAATATTTACTAAGAAATGAAAGAAGGCAAAATTTCATACAAAATACACATATTATATTTCGTTGTCTAATGATCTTTAACCTGACTAGAGAGCGCTTTAGAAAGACCTCTTTTCGGTTCTCTGTTTAAAAAAAAACAAAAAAAAAAAACAAAAAACTTTTAAGTGTCTAATTGTACCCCAGTATAAACGTATACTAAACCATATGCCTAAAATTATTTTAAAAATGTCAAGTCACTAAGAAGGGAGTTTTAGTACAGAAAACCGAAAAGTAACCTTTCTTGCGCGTTTAAGTCGTAGGTGGGTCTAAGGTGAAAAAAATATATTTTCATTTGGTCCACTTAAATTTTGTATTTAATGTTTATATTCAGAAAAATTTATTTTTCGAGTTATAAACAAAAGCTAGAAAAAAAACTTTTCATTTTCATTGTGACGCCGACGGCTAACCTGAAATTCGGATTTATCATCACTTCCAGTGGAATGGAAATTTTCTATTCTACTTTAATTTTATGTTTAGAAAATCCTTAGTTTTCTAGTTATAGCGAAACACTGAAAAAGTTATAATTGATAATAGAAACATGTGAATTTTATGAATTCACACATTCTAAATTTTTAAATTTCTAACAATGAAGGATAAATTATTTTACAGTGATTGTTTCGTCGTTCGTCCACTTTAGATTTAGCGTTAAAAATACTCAAGAATCACCTCTAGCTTGAAGTACCAAAACTAACACATTTATTAAAACACTCAAATTTGTCTCCTTCAACCTAAGAATCATTCTTCCAACATAGGATTTTTTATGAAATATTTTGATTCTTGATGGACCAATTGTTTTTTGTTTATATGTCCTATTCTATCTGCACTAAAATCAATGTATCAAATCAAATTTGTCACGAGGGATATTTTAGTGTGATTGTCGCTATCATGTAAGAACTATTAAATTAATTTAAACTGTCAATTAAGATTGCGATTTATTCATTATTGATAATAAATGAATATTTTTATTTAAATGCATGGGGACATGTTCTTGTGAACATGCAAACATAAAATTGATAAAAAAAAACAAGAATAATTGTAAATATCACTAGCTTTATGGAAAATCCATAGTTTATTAGTCATTTTTTACTTTTATGATGTAGTACATACATGTAAGATATAGATAAAATTTAAATATATAAGTTATACAAAAAGAAATATATAAGAATTATTAAAAAACCTAATCATAAATTTATGTTATAAGAATCAAAACATGTTATTCAGTTAGCCTTATTTAATTCTATCCCCCATCCATCCCAATTTTCAAGTATTAGTTGAACTTTGTCAAGCTCTAATAATGCATTTTCTATTAGTACAAGAGCCGGGAAGAAAAAAAGCCAGTTATCTCACCCCAATGGTTGATTACTTTAATGAAAACTAGGTATAATTACTAGTCAAAATTGACGAGTCTGCCAAGTATAGGTAGGGGAAAAAAAATGGTGGCTGTTTCAAAACCTTAAAAAAACATTAATTTTTTATTCGGAGATCTATATCTTAAAAACTACCAACAACACTAGAAAATCTAAGAGGACATTATTTACAGAAGAATAAATTTGCTGAAATATTAGCCCTAAATATATAGCTTTTTAAAAAGCAAAATTTCTTAAAAATCTACTGAAAGATTAGTGGTTAGTTAATTTATTTAGAGAAATCCATCTCTCAGAAACTATGTGACGTACAGATGTCTATTAGCACTCAAATTAAAGCTAGTTGAATGGACTATAAAAAAGTCTATGACCTTTACCTTCAGAGGAATAGTAGTTTTAATAATATTTGCTAAAATAAATTGATTTATAGTTGTTCGGACAATAAGTTTGATTTATGAAAAACTTCATTTCAGAAACCATTGGACGTAAAAATATCTGCCAGCGCTCAAATTAAAGCTAGTTAAATTTACTACAAAATAGTTAATAATGTTTATCTTTGTAGGAGTAGTTTTTATGATATTTAACAAAATAAACTCACAAAATGCTAATTATTAGTTGTTCCTATAAAATGTTGGATTTTTGAAAAAATATATCTCTAGATCCATGCAAATGCACATATGTCTGCCAACACTCAAAATAAATACTATAAAGTAGTTAATGACACTTTTCTTCGTATGGGTAGTAGTTTTTATGATATTCACATATGAATATAAATTTGGCAAATGAAAATTTGGCCGAACAACTATAAATCAAATTTATTGTAGCAAATTTCATGTAAACTATTACTCCTACGAAGATAAACATAATAAGCTACTTCATAGCTCATTAAACTAGCTTTAATTTGAGTGCTAATAGACACCTGTACGTCAAATGGTTTTTGAGATATAATTTTTTCAATATAAATTCACTAACTACTGATCTTTCAGTACGTCCCATACAACATTCTTATGAAATGTTGCTTTTTAAAAAGCTATATCTCGAAAACTATTTCATAACTATTAGTATATCCACTATTAGTATATTTTATAAATTAGAATAAATTAAATTAAATAAAAAATAGCAATATTTATATACATATTCTACTTTATGCAATATTTTACCCTGGGTAATTTAGAAAAATAAATTCATTTAACAGAACATTAATCATTTAATATAAATAATGTATTTTTAATAATATAAACCATATATAATTGGATTATAAATAATAATTCAAAATAACCAACCAATAACATAATCAAAAGTATTCGTAAAATTATTTTTACAATTTAATATAATAAATTGATAGTAAAACTTTGATGAATACTTAGTAAGTACTACAACTACTTTGGGACTTAAAATGCTTTTAAGACGCTGTGGAATTGACTCAATTTTTGCGCCAACGACAAACGAATGTTTTAAAATTATACAAGTTATGTTGTGTTTTAAATTTGATCGTTCAGATATTTTTATTTTCGCTTAAGTATAAATAGAATATATAGTAAGGAAAATAATTATTCTGTTAAGTCTAACGTTAACGCTACAATCAACCAATACTTAAAATGAAAGCCTGGTAAGTTGCTGGTGAATGAAAAAGTAAAAGCGTTGTGGTCAGAATTATTACCCTTTCTTTCTACTAAAAAATAGATAATTGAGTCTTCGCTTTCAAGAAAGTTATCTAGAGAAGGGAACGTGCAGTCATAGTTAAAACACAGGTCAAATATGCGCATTCAAACTACGTTTTAACCCTCAGTAAGTTGTAATATTGTGATCAGTAAATATTTATATATTATAGACATATAAATATTTATGTACACATACACAGAGTGGATTTTATTAATAACAAAAAATATACATATAGTAAAAATTTAAAAAAAAAATTAAGAAGTAAAAGAAAAAATGAAAAAAAGACAACTTGGAATAAATTTCAAGAATACAAATATAATAAAATAATACTAATTAAAATATAACTAAAAATACAATTTATTTCAGGTAAATAAAGTGACCATAAAATAACAAATAATAATAATAATAATCTTTATTTATTCTGGGATTGATCCCTTTAGAATAATTTACAGGCGTCAAAATTAGTTTACTTGGAGTAAATTACAAAATAGAGAGGAAATTACAAGATGTCATAAAATAAAATAATACAATTAAACAACCATAATTAACAGAATATATAAAGTAATGATAAAACAAATAAAACAACAAAAAATGATAAAAATCAAATACAATTTAACTAAAAAGTAATAAATGAAAAGATATAATTTCTGCTAGTGTACATATTTACAATTATAAGCGAAGATCTAAGACATAAAAAACAGAAAATATACAAAGCTTTTTTGAAACATTCAATTGTTATTCTTCCGGAATTGGGTAGACAGAAGGTAGTCGAAGATACGGGATTTGAAGATTGGAAGGGTATTAGAACTACGAATAAAGGAGGGAATAGAATTCCATTGGAAAGAGGAACGGATGAGGAAAGATCTACCAAAGGCTGCGGTTCGATGGGCAGTTACATATAAGTGTGAGGGGCAATAGTTGTTTAAATAAAATAAATTTTAGTCTTAAAACAATTTATATTTCTTTATATGTCCGACTATTCGGCCTACCTCAAGAATAATCTTAAATACAATATTAGAATCACATCAATTTTTAAAAGCTTTATGCAGGTTATTTTGCCCAGGTCATTAATTTCAGTCCCCAATTATCCAATTTTGTCAATCCTCCATAGTAAATTAAAACTATTGAATAGTGAAAATTAAAACTTTTAATCACAGTTAATTTTCACTATTAAATAGTTTTAATTTACTATGGAGGATTGACAAAATAGGGTAATTGTAGACTGAAACTAATGACCCGGTCTGAATAGCCTGCATAGTTTTTTAAAGTTGATATGGTTCTAAAATTGTATTTTAATATTGTTCCCGAGGATGCGCCGAATTGGCCGAAACGTCGAACTTAAAGAAATATAAATTGTTTCGAGACTAAAATTGAATGGAATTTATTTTACTTAAAAAACAATAACCAGACTCAAGAAAGTAATAATAAATTATATGAGGAGATGGTCGGAGGTGCGGTCCGCAAATAAATAAAAACTTATTAATTTGTGATATTTCGACCTGAATTTCAGGTCATCAGGGATGATCAGTTAGAAATACAATAGAACCCACTAAACCGGCGGTAAAATGAAAATAAATTAATAAAAAAACACGATATTCTGAAAAAAAAAAATTAATTAACTGACATTGTTACTAGTATTAAATGCTTAAATTCATTCGGAAAAATCAGTGGAGTTTATATGATTTTTAGTTTCTACATTTATTTTTTATTTCTGGTTTTGATTGAGGATAGAAATTTCCAAAATGAAAATATTTTTTAGAAATACTATAGAAACAGGCGGTCATATGAAATTTAATTAAAAAAAGAACATAATATTCTGTAAAAAAAAATTAATTAATTAACTGACATTGTTACTAGTATTAAATGATTAAAGATAGCTTTTACTCTTAAATTAAATCGTGTATTTAAAAAATTGTGTCATCAGGGATAATCAGGCAGAGATTCTCATTCAGTCAATGAAGATCTGAAATTCAGGTCGAAATATCACAAATTAATAAGTTTATGTTTATTTGCTGACTGCACCCTGACCATCTTCTCATCTTATTAATCTACGGTCAACTAATATAATACATCATTATAATGATAGTCCGGATAGTGGTCAATGAAGGTACATAATAGTGAAAAAAAACTTTAATTTAAACCATCGTTTCACCCCAGTTTGTAAGGCTTTGTCAGGGGTAAATGAAAATAAGATACAAACAATGTGAGAAGTGACAAAAATTAGAATTAATATTATGAATTTTGACATCCGAAGATGTTAAGGAAATATAAGTATAGATGAATAAGAAACTAATGAATGTGTAATAATAATAAAATAGCCATGTGTAATACAATTGTAAATATAGAATTAAAGTAATAAATAGTAGAATAATACTTATTAGAAATAGTAACAAATATAGTAAAAAGGTAGGTAAATGGTGAACAGATAGGTAAAGTAAATTTGGCTTATATACATACTATATATATATCCATTTCCCTTGAGAAGAACAGGTTGTATTATTTTCCCATAAAAATATTGTAAATAAAATTTAAAGATATTTCTATAATACTGGTTTTACAGCTTATTATCATTTACGTTTATTATTATTATCTTATAAGTTGCAATTTTCTTTGTTAGTTGTGCTGGTTAATTATTCAAGCAGCTCTCGGTTTTTGTGGTTTACCCCCAAAACCACTAGGGATAGGTAAAATCAAATTAATCGGGAAAAATCAGAGGATTTTTTATATGATTTTTAGTTTCTACGTTTATTTTATTTTTTCTGTTTTTTAATGAAGATGGAAATTTCCAAATTGAAAATATTTTTAGAAATACAATAGAAACCGCTAAACCTGCGGCCATATGAAAATAAATTAATAAAAAAAAACATTATGTCCTGTAAAAAAATAATAGAAATTATTATAAGTATTAAATGCTTAAACTCAACTGGAAAAATCAGTGGAGTTTATATGAATTTTAATTTCTACATTGATGTTTTTTTTTTCCGTTTTTGAATGAAGATGAAAATTTCCAAAATTAAAATATTTTTAGCAATACTAAAAGGCGGTCATATGAAAATAAATTAATAAAAAAACATTACATTCTGTAAAAAAAAAATAAATAAATAAAATAACTGACATTATTACTCGTATTAAATACTTAGATTCATCCGGAAAAATCAGTGGAGTTTATATTATTTTTAGTTTCTACATTTATTTTTTTTTTTTACTGTTTTTGAATGAAGATGGAAATTTTGAAAAAGAAAATATTTTTAGAAGTACAATAGAACCCGCTAAACCGGCGGTCATATGAAATTTAATTAATAAAAAAACACAATATTCTGTAAAAAAAAATTAATTAATTAACTGACATTGTTACTAGTATTGAACGATTAAAGATAGCTTTTAACTCTTAAATTAAATCGTGTATTTAAAAAATTGTTTTTTGTTAAATATGTCCAATAAATTTAACTTCATAAATAAATGTACCTATCACCTATATATTAAGTTTTGTACTGCATTCTAATTTCTAACTATTACATAAAAACTAATTGTCAAATTAATATTGGAGTGTTTTTATTTTCTACAATTAAGCGATGATTTTTCGGTCTAGAGTTGGATGGATAAATGGGGCCCTTCTGTGCTTGAAATCAAACAAAAACAATTGTCTTAAGATTCTGAAAACAATATTAACAAAACCGTTCTAGTAATTGCGAATGAAAAATAGATTCCAATATCCAAACATTTAAATCAGTCTATATTCGAGGCTGAAAAACCGGATATACGGATAGGAATTCTTAGATTCTAGGCGTGCGAAACTTAATTGTGGCAGCACAGAACCGCGACTATTGGCGGAAGTTGCAAGTGGAAACCCGGACTTCAACAACAGGTTGTAGTGCCACGAAAAGTGAAAAAAAAAATCAAATAATATACACGGGATGAAATTTTTAAATGTTTTGGTTTTTCTTTACATTAGTATTTTGATAATTTGTTATTATATATAAATTGTTATTTATACAATAAAACAACTTTTAATATATACAACATCCAAATTTCAAAATTTAAACATTTAGAACAGAAAACAATTAGATAGCAATAATAAAACAATCAAATACGGTATATGTTACGATAAGATTTCGACATGAAAGCGTGGTTTGTTTTTAAATAAATTCATTATGGAAATTGTGAACTCTTCAGTGCTTTTACTTACCTTGACATTTTTTTTTTACCGCATAATATCTCTTTTCATCCCATCTTCGGAGGACGTAATGACATTTCAGGGAGCTTTGTGGTTAAGAAGCCGCGCTGAAGTGGTGCAAGTTCTTGGTCGTTCAGAAAAAACATTTTAGGATCCTTACGGATTAATGTTATCAAATGTTCATAATCCACATTATATAATGTCCAGGCATAAATTATGTAAAAGCAATATTTAACAAGCCTCTGGCCTCTGTCTCCCCACTCTTGCTCAATGTCTTTAATATTGTCGACACCCATTTTGTTTACTATTGTCATTTTTGTTTTTATAAAACATTTCATAAAATTCTTTTCAATTTGATCTTATAATATTTACATTTTATTTTTTGTATATTTTATCACATTCTTTCTATTTTATCACTAATCATCTCCAATGTACAATCTATATACCTGTAAAATTCTTACTCCATATCTTAAATATTGTCGACACATATTATTGTCATAGATTTACTACCTACTATTTTTATTTATCCTTTTCTGATTTTCTCTTTGTTTATTATATCACTACCTCTCCCATGTTTCATGATTTTTACTCTTATTCAACGATTTTATATATATTTAATCTATACATTTAATTAAGCCTTTTGTTTCTCTCTCTATACTGTATATAATATCTTATAAATTTACTTTGCCTGTTGCAATATGAGGCAAGATGGTAGATGATTTCGTCAGTACTTTGAATTACTTAGATACTTGCTAGATATTGGGGTGGAAGGCAAGAGTAAAGACAATTAAATTCTATAAATAATGAACCGTTTTTTTTTTTATTGATTTTTTAAAAATATCTTTATTGAAATTTCCAACTGTATATTATATAATACATTCAGTAAATTTGATCATAGTGGAGTATTACAGGCGTGTAGAGAAACTACCCATGACATTTTATATTAGCAGGTCTCGTGGTCATCTTCTTTTCAGGCGCCTCGGAGGATTGTCAGGAATGGAAGAGGATGCAAGGTTAGAAACTAGGGGGTTTGGGAGTTTATAATGGAAGGATTGATATCTGGTTCGGGCTAAATCGATTAAATAGGGAATTTTATTGAAATTTAGAACTGCAAAAAAAAATACAATATGATAAATGTTTCAGTAAGACCCATTGGTGGTATTTCAATAGTTGTTTTAAATTAGAAGATCACGTAGCCATGTTCTTTTTATACGTCTCAGAGGATTATCAGGGTTGTTAAGGATGAGAGATTAAGTATTAATGAGTTCAGGGGGCTAATTTTGGAATGAAAGGAAGTATATTTATTTCGGGACAAATTTGCAACTAATGGGATGTGAAGGTTTTTGATGAGTTTATTTGTGACGTAATAAGGATCATGGATTTTAAGGAGGATTTTGAATCGTAAGGTCTGTACATGGGAGGAATTTGATTGTTTGGTGGAGCCCCAAAGCTTGATTCCGTACGTCCAGATTGTTCTGAATATCATAGTATATAAGAGTTCATTGTAGGAAATGTGAAGTTTAGAGCGTTTGTTAAGTAGGTATTGTTGTAATCGGAATCTAAATGCAGTTTCTTGTCGTTACAGTCTAACATGAGGATTCCAAGTATCTTCTTTGGAGTCTTAAGTATGAAGGAATCTGTTCTACATTAAAAAAATAAGGTAATGTAGGGCAGGAGATTAGAAGTTTACGATGGGAGTGAACTACTGGGATTTGTTAGGATTGATTTTGATTCTCCAGTTGTGAAGCCATTTTTCATGTTATGTGTGTAGAGTTTGTGATGCAGTAGTAGGGTCATTGTTTAGAGACAACACCAGTGTTATCAGAATTATGATTTACTTTAAAGGTTCTATCAGAGAGGTAGGAACGGGTAATTAGGAAATATGTAGGGTGATTTGGCGGTACATGTACTAAAATTGAACCGATTTATTAATAAGATTTACACGAATAACATACGTTGTGATACAAATAATGATGAAAACGTAAGCTAACATACTGATCAATAAATGAAGCGGCCCCTTCGACGGAGGATTATTTATACCAGAAAATTTTAAGTAATAAACAATATAAACATATCTGATTATATAAAACTATATCATATTTCTATGGGTGATCTATAATCCTATATATCATAACATAACTGACCTAGCCCGGTTTTCGGATATTTAGTCACTTTTTTTCCATTTTTGGGCACCAAAAATGCCCTGTTGGCCATTAAAAAATATCATAAATCATAATAGTGCAAGAGCCAGGAAGAAAAAAAGGCAGTTATCTCACCCCAATTATTGATTACTTTAATGAAAACTAGGTATGATTACTAGTCAAAACCGATGAGTCTGCCAAGTATAGGTAGGGGGAATAAAAAATGGCGGCTGTTTCAAAACCTTAAAAAAACATTATTTTTTCATTCGGAGCTCTATCTTAAAAACTACCAACAACACTAGAAAATCTAAGAGAACATTATTTAAAGAAGAGTAAATTTGCTGAAATATTTGCCCTAAAAGAGCTATTTAAGTCCAATAGTTCTCGGATATAGCTTTTTAAAAATCAAAATTTCTTAAAAATCTACTGAAAGATTAGTAGTTAGTTAATTTATTTTGAAAAATCTATATCTCAGGAACTATGTGACGAACAGATATCTATTAGCACTCAAATTAAAGCTAGTTTAATGGACTACATAGAAGTTTATGACCTTTACCTTCGTAGGAATAGTAGTTTTCATGATATTTGCTAAAATAAATTGATTTATAGTTGTTCGGACAATAAATTTGATTTATGAAAAACTTGATTTCAGAAACCATTGTGCGTACAGATGTCTGCCAGCGCTCAAATTAAAGCTAGGTAAATTTATTAGAAAATAGATAATTATATTTATCTTTGTAGGAGTAGTAGTTTTTATGATATTTGACAAAATAAATTCAAAAAAATGTTAATTTCTAGTTGTTCGTATAAAAGTTTATATTTTTGAAAAATATATCTCTAGATCCATAAGTCGCACATATGTCTGCCAACACTCAAATTTTATTAAATGTTTTTTTTTAAAAAGCAATATCTTTAAAACTATTTAAGGTAAATAATTCTATTAGGGCTCATATTTTAGCAAATTTACACTTCTTTAAATGACGTTTTCTTGTGTTATTCCTACTTTTAAAGATATAGAGCTCCGAATGAAAAATTAGTTTTTTTTATCGCTTTGAAACAGCCGCCATTTTTTATTCCCCCTACCTATACTTGGCAGACTCATCAATTTTTACAATTAATTAACATAGTTTTCATTACAGTAATCAAAAATTGGGGTGAAATAACTGCATTTTTTCTCCTCTTGGGCTCTTGTACTATAATGAACGATTCCATCACTAGTAAAATTTCAAAATCAGAGCTGCGTCAGAACGCCTTCCCTCCAACTCAGTTGCTGTGCGTCTCATAGCAATTTGAAGAACAAATAATTTTCACTGTTCTGTATGAAATTTAGATAATATTATATTTAATACATGACTTTTGTTTACATTGCTAATGAATTATTTTTCTTGGATGTTTATGATTAACCGTAAGTTTATGTGAAAGAACTGGCCAAGGATGCGGTCAAAAAGAAAGAAAAAATAGTTATCAACTATTTATTTATTTTCTGCTGACGTTTCGACCCAAATGTAGATCTTCTTCAGGAATGTTAGGTGGAGATGAGTTGAAGGTCTTTGTTTACGTATCCACCCAACAGCCCCGATGAAGATCAACATTTTGGGTCGAAACGTCAGCAGAACATAAATAGTTGATAACTGTTTTTATTTCTTCATGACCGTTGCCCTGAGCATCTCTTTTAAATATTTTCCTTAGAGATCTTTTTCTTCTTTTTATTTAACATTAAAATAGCTCTCACCCTTTCTGAATACCCTGTAATTAATTTATTCAATATTGTGAAAAAATGAACATAGGTTTCCTTTAACAGAGGCGCCAAGACGAAAAGAAATTATAATTGACTATTAACTCAATATGCGAAATTTATTAGTTATTAATGAGTACTTTCATCGCTGTAAGCATAAATATTATTTACAAGTCATTTAGAAATTGCGGTGTTTAGGCCGGTTGTGAAATCCGTTTCGCAAGTGGTAATCGAGGAATAGAAGATAAATGACACATACACTAATGAAAATACGAATAATAATTGAAGGCGGGTGGCTTCTATTACCGACGCCCTATCGAGCCAAAGAGATAAACAATTTATTTTGATTTATTATGATTAAAAAAAATATATTGCGATATCAATCATATCATAGGACAGAGGCTGATGAAGAATCATTAAATTGATTGGGAAATTGGTTCGCTATTGAATAGTAAAAAAATCGTGTTTCAAATATTTTATTAATGAAATGCAAACATTATTCATATTAAATATTGTTCAAAGTGATTAGCTTGTACATTCAAACAGGCTTGGCATCTTTTTATCAGTATTTTAGCAGTGGCCAAATAGCACTGGATACGTGTTATTGTTTTAATTAATTATTGTATCATTCTTTGTAAAGAATAAACGTGTTAAAAATATACTGATAGGCAAAATATACCATTTCATTCGGCAACTTTTCTAAATGATAATAGCTTCCACATTCCAGAAATATTTGATTCAACAAAACAAAAATGTACCAATATATATAACAAACTTTATTTATTACATCGATTAATGTCACTTACTGTTACAGAATATTTTTCTTTTAAATTTAATTTTATTTATTTTCTTAATATTA
>NW_027106189.1:673441-691100 GCF_000696795.3 Halyomorpha halys | reverse complement strand
CTAATGGTATTGGGAATGTTTCGAAGAGGAAAGTTCAGTCACTATTTATAGGCAAACATCACCATCGTTATGGATTGCTTTACGGAATATTAACAAAAAATAAAATTAATAAAAAAATAAGCGCCATTGACCGGGATAAACGTTTTGTTTAATGTTAACTCTCCCCCCCCCCCAAAAAAAAAATCAGTGTAATCAGATCTGAAGGGCGTGACAACATAACATATCGAGTGCCGTTTGGCTACTGCTGCTGTGGAGAAATATGCCCAACCTGGCTCAAGGCAATCTATCACTTTAAATAACATTTAATATGATTTTAATAATTAATCACAAAAATTATCCAAATAGTCTCAACGTTCTTTATTAAAATACATTTAATTTTCGAGGTTTCGGCCGGTTCAGCCATCATCAAGGACAATATCGATTTTAATATTACAGCCTATATTAATATACTAAAAATAGCAGGTAATTATGCCCAAATAAATTTAATACAGTTATAATAAACCTATTTGTCAACATAACATATAATAACAATTTCTATCCTTCACAATTTTTATACTTTACAATCAATGACTTATCACAAATCATTTTTTTTTTTTTTATTGTGAAATACAAACATTGTGAAGGATAGATATAATTAATAAATGCTATAGGTTTATTTGAAGTGTCTTAAATTGACTTGGGCATAATAGCCTACAAATTTTAATAAATAAATTTGAGGCTGTAATACTAAAATTAAGATTGTCATTGACGATGGCTGGCTCGGCCGAAACGTTGGACACTTAATATATTTTAATAAAGAAAGTTGAGGCTATTTGAATAATGTTTTTTTTTTTTTTAATATTTATTTATTGATATTTACAACCGTACATTATAATACATTTAGTAAATCTGATCTCGGTTAAATTAGAGTATTACAGGCGTGTAGAGAAACTACCCATGGCATTTTACATTAGCAGGTCTCGTGGTCATCTTCTTTTCAGGCGCCTCGGAGGATTGTCAGGAATGGAAGAGGATGCAAGATTAGAAACTAGGGGGTTTGAGTGGTTAGAGAGTTTATAATGGCAGGAGTGATACTTGGTTCGGGCTAGATCGGTTACATAGGGAACATTAAGGTCTTTATGTTTGATTTTATTCGTGACAAAGTAAGGAGCATTGAGGATTTTACGAAGGATTTTGGATTGAAAGGATTGAATACGAGAGGAATTCCAAGGTTTAGTGGAGCCCCAAAGCTCAACTCCATATGTCCAAATTGGCCTTATTACAGTCATATAGATCAGTCTTTTGTAATGTGTTGGAAGTTTAAACCGTTTGTCTTGTCTTGTCCCCTCACACGTGGGGGATAGAGTGGGATCCTCAGGGATCCTCAGGTCAATTGTGTAAATATTGTATATTAGAGTGTAAATGTGACTAGAGACTATGTTATTTTATCATTATGTTATTTTATTTATTTATTTTTCCTACAGATAGTTTGATTATGTTAATTTTGTTTATTCTTCTGTTTGTATATATTTTAAGAGTTTATTTATTTATTTTATTTTATTTTAGTATGTATGAGATCATTTATCACTATTACTTATTGCCCACAACTGTGTGGCAGATTGTAATATCTATCAATAAATAAAAAGTATTTATTCAAGCATTTAAAAAAAAAAATTATGACCGCACCCCCAACTCCTCATAAAAATTCGTTTTGTTTACAAAAACACGTGTATTTTGTTATACTATTTTAAATAATTTAATTTAAAAGAAGTAGTGAAACTATAATTAACAAGTACCGATGAAATTCCGTTCATACTTCCAATTCTATTCCTGACATATGCGAGAACAGTTAAGAGTTAATTGATGGGCGTTCTCAATAATTGCACAGCTACTATTTAAGGTTGACGTAAAACCAAAGAATTACGGTGAATGTAAGAACATTCACTGGGTAAAAATGGAAGGGTACTGACAGAAAATCTTGTCTACCTAATTATCTTGTTATGAGTAATCAGTAAATATTAAAACTTTCCAAGCACTTTCACCAGGAATGGATTAATGTGACAGTAATAATTTGACTTAAAAAATGTGTACAATTTTTTAAAATAAATATTAAAATGAGCATTAATATATTTTCATCTTTTATTTTATACTGTACTATTTCAAGTAAAATTACCGAACATTTAAAAAAAAAAATGTCACTTATATCTTATGTAATGATTGAAAAAGGCTTAAATATCCAGTAATAGAGTGTAGGTATTAGCCGGTGTATGTATATGTGTGCATAATCTTATACGATTATTTATAAATATATACATTTTTAATGAAATTTACGACTGTTTTAAAAATTTAATAAGCAAATATGTTACTTGATTAATAAAATTTAAAAAAAAATCTTGGTTTTTCTTCCATATTTTTTTTTCAACATTAACTTGTAATAAATATAACAATAATAAATTTCCTACTTTTTTTTCCCCATCACAAGGTTCCCTTAGGAACAACCACTCTTAACCCCGTGGGGTCCAATCAAATTAGGATCTCCCTAGTAATAAAAAAAAACCCAATCCTTCATGTACTGCTGTCATCCTTTGATAATAATACTGTGAATACCTACGACTCATGAGGGGTCATGGTGTTTTTAGAACAATATTTATACAAAGAGGTTATGGTCAGAATCACAATCAACCGCCAGATTTTTCCCCAATTAAGAGGTGACTCACGGCTACAGTGTAACAGTAAAAATAATTATCTGCCCAACCGGATTCGAATCCCGGGTCCTTGGAGTATTAAAATCATAATAACGTTGTTGATTTACCAACACTAAAGGATAATGGTCTACTAACGTATCAGATATTTCAATTCAGGAAATTAACAAACAAGAAGATAAAAGTGAGAGACATCAACTAACACGGAGGTTATTCAATGCTTCACTTTCACTGGAACAGAGCTCACGGAGTGAGGTGACTTGTAGGGCAGGAGTTGATGTAAACAAATGGCCAAGTTCTCCTTACTGCAAACATAAATACTAAAAACTGACCAAATCACTTCCTTGCAAAGTAATGCACCCTTATTCTTTCAAATATTGAAGCGGTACAAATATAATTTTATTTTTTAATAATTTATTTATTGTTATTTACAACTGTATACACATATATACAACAAGTAAATTTGCTGTAGGTGACATAGTGACATGATAAAAAACATGTGGAGAATCTACCCACTGATAGAACTCCAATAAAATTTCTACAGGAGAAGATCTCGAGGCCATCTTCTTTTCAGACGCCTAGGAGGATTATTAGGTAATGAAGGAGAAGCTAGGTTAGAAACAAGTGGATTTGGGTAGTTGAGAAGTTTATTATGAAAGGAACGGTATCTGGTTCTGGCCAAATCGTCAACATATGGAACATTGAGGTCCTGATGGATGACTTGATTTGTGACAAAGTAAGGAGCATTAAGGATTTTACGAAGGATTTTGGACTGTAAGGATTCAAATATAATTAAAAACTATCAATTATAAATGAACCTTCTTGGAAACAAAAGTATGTCAGTGTAAGCTGAATAAATCGTTTAATTTTTGAATAGAAATTTTTTACATTTAAGAGAAAACAACACCTTTCAGTCAGCCGTGAGGGAAGCAACACCTTTGGTGCTAGTGAAAACAAATACATGACCCACTTGGCATGGAGACAAATCAGTTACTGACCAGCGCCAGTCTGGCTGCTTGACAAACTTGATCAAAGTTGATACATCGGTAATAGCTTCAGAAATTGCGTTGTACTAGAATTTTATTCGTACATAAAAGTCCAGTCCTTTGCTAATTTGAGGTAGTAACTCGTAACGCCTGTACCTCTTACAGCCCATGAAATGTATTGGGTCTAGTAAGTAACAAGGAAAGGAATGTTTCTAGAACAACGGTTGAAAAAAGAGGCGATCAGCCAATGATCACGCTGAAGTTTTTTTACCCAGGAGGGTCTTCAGAAACCAGGTTCAATCCACGGCTGAAATAATAGAATAAATAATATTTTATCACTTCTTCTAAACTGGTTTTATTGTTTAAATAAATAAATATAAGTGAGTGAATAATAGCGTAAGATAATTTGTAATTAAACGTTTTAGCAACAAGCAACAAATTAGGTTACTTACACTAAAATTATTAGACCCGGGGAGAATAGCCGGAAAAAAAATTAATAGTCGGATGTGAGGTTGTGAATTTAGAGTTAAAATTGTCCTTGAAGACAGTTTGGCCGAAACGTCGAACATTTAAAATATTAAAGAAGAGTATTCGACTTAAATTTATATAATTTTTATTTAAACAGAATAAATAATTATTTCTTTCACAAAAATTGGATTAAAATATTTTTTCTATGAAATCATTTTTTAAAAATTATTTTATACAAAATTTTTCATCTCAGTTATTCTCAAAGTCGTAACGCAATTAAGTATTGATCATATAATTATGGAACAAATAACATTCACTTGACACTCGACTTTGAGTAAAAATTTTTATGTTTTAATCTGTAACTATTAAGGTATGAAAAAGCGAAAAACGACTTTTGTTCTAACAACCATGTAAACATGGAAACCTTTATCTATAGTTTTTAGCTACTCTAAATTATCTTATATTATTTGTACATGTCAGATATTAATTTTTTTTTTTAAATCTTTGGCTTTCCAACAGTATGTTATTCGTCTATCTTACTAACTACTCCTATATCAAGAATATCGTTTTAAACATGGGATATATTACTCCTTTTTATTTCTTCTTGTAATTATTAAATTATTTTATAGTTTTTATTTATCCATTAGCTACTAATAGTAATGAGTAATGGTTAATTAATTCAAACAAATATAAAATTAAATAATGAGGTGTAGATAGTTGACCGTAGATTAATGATTGGAGAAGTTTGTCGGGGGGGGGGGGTGCGGTCAGCAAAGAACAACATAAATAAACAAAACAATATTTATTTATTGTATGCCGACGTTTCGACCTGAGTTTCAGGTCTTCATCAGGGCTATAGAACAAAAGAGATAACAACAACATTTAGAGTAACATAGAATTGAAAAGGAATAGTATACAAACAAATTTAGAATTATACAAAATATTGAATTAAATCATAAATGATAAAAAATTGATAATTGAATAGTACAAATTTTTTTAATTGATTGATATTAATCAATATAATCACTAAGAAATTAATAATCTTCATCTGTCACTGTTTTCAATTTACTATCATACAATTCCACGAATATCAATCAATTAAAAAATTTTGTATTATTCAATTATCAGTTATCAATTTTTTATCATTTATGATTTAATTCAATATTTCGTATAATTCTAAATTTGTTTGTATACTATTCCTTTTCAATTGTATGTTACTCTAAATGTTGTTGTTATCTCTTTTGTTCTATAGCCCTGATGAAGACCTGAAACTCAGGTCGAAACGTCGGCATAAAATAAATAAATATTGTTTTGTTTATTTATGTTGTTCTTTGCTGACCGCACCCCCCGACAAACTTCTCCAATCATAAAATTAAATATAATTTAAAGGAACCTTTTTAGAAAGTTTGAATTTAAACTATTTTAATGAGGATAAAACTAAGGTAACATTAAAGACCATACATTTAATTGTTCATTGATGACGACTTTAAACGAAATTTTAACAGCAGTTTTCGAGAAAATGGAAAAAATATATAAAATCGGTGATATAAATTGGAGTCTACAAATTTATATCACCGATTTTATATCTTTTTTCCATTTTCTCGAAAACTGCTGCATCAATGAACAATTTAATGGTCTTTAATGTTACCTTAGTTTTATCCTCATTAAAATAGTTTAAATTCAAACTTTCTAAAAAGGTTCCTCTAAATTATATATAATTTTATATTTGTTTGAATTAATTAACCATTTCTCATTACTATTAGTAGCTAATGGATAAATAAAAACTATAAAATAATTTAATAATTACAAGAAGAAATAAAAAGGAGTAATATTGGAGTCTAAGATAAGTCCATTCTAGCAAAGGTAAATACCTAACTTAAATATGCAATTTAATTTTTATAAAACTTTTCGTTTTTGAGGCAGGTTTTTCATATAAAAGAAGATTTTGCGAGATTTATTTAGACTCAGGGGCCTTAGGCATTTCCGTTGAAAACTCAGATGAGCAAAATTCTTCACAATTGCGATACTTCCTATTGCTATATATTTCATATATAATGGAAAGTGGAAAGTATTGAAGCATAGAGTAAAACATTGACTAATCTATATTTAAGTCTTACGTCCAACGCTTGTGTTTCTTCAATTTAAAAGTAATTAAAAAAATCACTTACTTGTGTTAACTTATTAAATAGCAATTAACAAAAGAAATGAGATCAAAATAACAAATACAAATACTTAATGTAATTTAAAATAGGAAATCGAATATAAAATTCATATACGAAGAATGGCGCCGAAATTGGAGGATAAAAATAAATCTTTACTCTTCGTCGCAAACCTGCCGACTGCCCAACAGTATACGTTAATAATGTTGGTCTTACCCCTGTAGAACAGACCGCTACCTTGGTCTATATGTGGACAAACGACTAACTTGGAATCCTCACACCAGACTGGAGCATCAACGATTTTACGTAGGATTTTGGATTGTAACGATTGGATGCGGGAAGAATTTGATGGTTTGGTGGAGCCCCAGAGCTCAATTCCATATGTCCAAATTGGTCTGATTATTGTAGTGTATACTAATTTTTTTTCATGAATGGGAAGTTTAGAGCGTTTGTCAAGTAAGTGTTGTAGCAATCGGAATCTACGAGCAGTTTCTTGTCGTTTCAGTCTTGTGTGTGGATTCCAAGTAAGTCTCTTGTCAAGATGGAGTCCTAAAAAACATTAATTGAAACTAGAAGGTCTCGTGGCCATCTTCTTTTCAGACGCCTCGGAGGATTATCAGGGATTGTTAAGGATGAAAGATTAAGAATTAATGGGTTAGGATGGTTAAGGAGTTTGGAATAAAAAGACGCATATCTGGTTTGGGTCAAATCTGCAACGAATGGGATGTTAAGGTCTTTATGAATCAGTTTATTTGTGACGTAATAAGGAGCATCAAGGATTTTACGTAGGATTTTGGATTGTAACGATTGGATGCGGGAAGAATTTGATGGTTTGGTGGAGCCCCAGAGCTCAATTCCATATGCCCAAATTGGTCTGATTATTGTAGTGTATACTAATTTTTTTTCATGAATGGGAAGTTTAGAGCGTTTGTCAAGTAAGTGTTGTAGCAATCGGAATCTACGAGCAGTTTCTTGTCGTTTCAGTCTTGTGTGTGGATCCCAAGTAAGTCTCTTGTCAAGATGGAGTCCTAAGTATCGAATCTGTTCAACAGGCGTTAGTGTAAACACTTTTTAAAATTCAAGTTGACGTGCGAAGAAATGTACCATATAAGCAAGGTATTTTCTATACTTTTAGTAGGCAAAAAAAAAAACAAACACTAACAACGAACAAAAACTTTAAACCCCGTCTTTATATGAATTAGTACACCCAAAAATCTGTTTTCCCAGTACAATTTATTTACTTACAAATTTTATAGCAACAATTCCGACAAAAGCTAAAACAAGACAATGTATTAAGGTGAAACTGAGCATCATTCATTAACAACAGACAAAATTAGAAGCCTCCAGAAAAAAAAGCAGACGGATTTGTGAAATATAAATTTTAAATGATATATTTAAGTATTCATGATCTATATTCAGCAATACTCATAAATTTCTGGCACTCTAATTAGGCCATGAACTGCACATGTAATATGAACAATTTCACGGTAAAAAAACTTTGAATGTAAGACATGCTTCAACATTATACGCAGCTGAGTAGCTTACAAACAGCAAAATGTTACCAACAAATATTAAATACGACAAATTGATGACAGTCTTACAACTACTCTTCGTCAAATTTTTTCATGATATTAGATAAGAGGTAAATGAATTTTTGGGACAATGCTAATTAATAAGAACAAGCCACAGGCATCAGTGGTTCTGTCCATCTTAGTAAAAAGGATATTATTGGATATGTTTGTTTTGATTTTATCTAACGAAATGGTAAATAGTTTTTCAGCAAAGTATTTTTGTGAAGAATAATTTAATTAAAGTTAATTAATTAAAATTCACGAACAGGGTATGACTCTAAATTATGTAAAAAAAATTGAATCGACCACTGAAAAGATTAAATACTAACGAAATTCCGTCCAGTTATAAATGGATGAGCAGCTTTAAGAAATTAATTGCTATAATTTAATTAAATTTAATCTTAATTTTTTCAATTTTAGCCAGTTTTTGAACATTGCTCGATTTAACTATCTTAAATCTTCATATTCTTATTTATTTTATTTATTTATTTATTGCTATTTACAACTGTAGATTATAATACATTTAATAAATTTTATCTCAGTTAAACTGGAGTGTTACAGGCGTGCAGAGATGTTTCAAAAGTGATTTAGGACCGTCGCTAGATGGGGGTTTTAGTGGGGCGGGTTTGACCGCGAAGCTTTGCCTTCTAATATTTTTTGTGTTATGATCTTCTCTCGTGAGATTGTGACATGTGCATCGACCAACCTACTCGCTATAATTGTCTGTTTGAGTCAGGTACTTAAGGGTATCACGAAGGGCGGGAGTGGAGGGTTTCATGTCGTTTTCTTTTTTCAATTTCAGCCACTTTGTACATATAGCTTGATTATACTACCTTAAGCCTCTTCTTCTAATATTTTGAATACAACATCTTCTTGTAATTCGGATCGCTTTCTTATATTTCTGTGTTATGATCTCCTCTTGTGAGACTGTGATAAAAAAAAATATAAATATATATCTTATTCAAGTTAAATAAATTAGGTGAGTCTTCTTTCTGGTAGAACTTGAGGATTTTCTATTGCTCCTGATTTTTTTTTTTTTCGCAAACGGTACTAAATATTGTTTTTCAACCACATTCTAATTGTAGATAGGTTTCTATTACCCATTTGTTTTTGACAATTTTCTTTTAGGGATATTGGACATTTTTCTCTTTGAACAGGTCAGAATGAAGAATGATTTATCTCGGAGGAAGAAGTAACTGAGAGGAAACAATGTCGTAGGTACATACCTTGAATACATATTAACTATATGTTGATTCATGAGTTCGGGAAAAATAAAGTTTGTTTTCTTCGTCCTGGCAACTTTTTAACGCATTAAAATTATATGTGTAATAATTTATCAACTTTATATATATATATATTCTTATAGTCTTATAATATCTTCTTCTTTTTTTTTAAATTTATTTATTGTTATTTACAACTGTATAAAAATATATACAACAAATAAATTTACGGTAGGTGACATAGTGACATGATACTAACATGTGGAGAATCTACCCATTGATAGAACTCCAATAACATTTCTAGAGCGGGAGGCCATCTTCTTTTCAGACGTCTAGGAGCATTACTAGGTAGTGAAGAAGAATCCAGGTTAGAAACAAGTAGATTTGGGTGGTTGAGAACTTTATCATGGAAGGAATAGTATCTGGTTCTGGCCAAATCGGCAACATATGGTACATTGAGGTCCTGATGGATGACTTGATTTGTAACAAAGTAAGTAGCATTAAGGATTTTACGAAGGATTGGATTCGTGAGCAATTTGATGGTTTAGTGGAGCCCCAAAGCTCAACTCCGTATGTCCAGATAGGCCTTATAATAGTCATGTAGATCAGTCTTTTGTAATGAATTGGCAGTTTAGACCGTTTGTCTAGTAAATGTAATAGTCGGAATCGACGAGCAGTTTCCTGTCTTTTTAGTCTTGTATGAGGATTCCACGTCAGTCGTTTGTCGAGATGTAGTCCTAAGTAACGGATCTGTTCGAAAGGAATAAGTGGGGTATTATTAAAGGATACTGTAGGGGAAGAGGTCATAGGCTTACTCCACTTTTGGCACCATTCTGCAAGGGTGGTGATGTGGGATTGGAGGTTACAATATCTTACAATGTTTGTATCTTGTGCTCATTTAGCCCTGATGCTGGTGCTGATTAGCCTAGCAAAGTGGGGGGACGGACGTCGGTTAGTAATAAATAGTTTTTATACAATTTTTTTTTTACTTTCTTCATCAAGACCATCTTCCAACAATAATCCCAAAACGTACTATTTTCAGCATGAATTGTGTCTAAAAAACCTATTTACAGTTCGGATTAATAACTATCGTTAATGAGAAGCAGTTAAAAAGATGAACTCGGATCCGCGCTCTAGTCATAACCAAATAGAGCGCATCTGAAATGGCCAATTGGTCCGCCGCTCACAACTAGGTTCTATCACATGCAAGACGCCCTTTCGCAATTCTACCAAAAACAGAGATGTAGTAACGAATAATGATTCAAACGACAGTTGATGGTGGTTACGCGTCCCTCACCAAAGAAGGGGGGATAGCCACAGTCTTAGAAAGACTCAGGAGGGGAGGTAACACTTTCTCCAGCCGAAAGCCGACAAGCCCAGTATCCACTGACTGCAGGCAGGAGTACGAGTAAGTAAGCTTTATTAATTCAACTATAATTAGCTTAAGTAAAATCCAAATCTGCAAATGGTTTGAGGAATAATATAACTTTTTAATTATTCAACCAGAGAAATAATTCAATTATAGAATTAGTTTGAAATATTCAAATTACAAATTTAGCGAAGTATAAAAAAAGAAAAATCTTGAACTAACACAGTATGTATTAAATTCAGATATATTATTACAAAATTACAAATCAAAGCATTATATACTTGAATCCACAACTGCCTCCTTATCAACTCTGGAACAACAGTGATTGCAGTACTAACCCAAGATGAATACAGTAAACCTTTGGATCGTTTTGGGTGGTTGTCAATCAAATGAATTTTAAATTTTAGTACATTGCGGTTACAAAACTCAATCTCTTTGTCTTGTTTATAAATATAAAAGTAATTATTCATACAAACAGTCAGTTTGTTATGTATTCATTGTTATACAACACGGCGTAAATATACTTCATTAATTAATGTTTTAAAGAATAAAAACTGACGATGATTATTTAGTAATAGTTATTACTTTCATTGCTTTACGTAGAGTTTTTTAATTACTACTAATATAATTATATATATCTTTTTTTAAAAAAATTTAATATGATTAATTCTTTATTTATTTTGGAAGTACTAAGAAATGTTTGATACATAATAATGCTTTATTATTATTTTTTTTATGGTTATAATAAATCAGAAAAAAAAAATCAGTACTGCTACAACCCCTGAAGGGTCATATAATTACTTTGTAAGGAAGTAATGTTACTAGACCAACGGTTGAACAAGGAGGTGATTTGATCAGAATTGCGCTCGACCGCCAGATTTTTACCCAATTAGGGTGCCCAATTTATGAGGCTGGGTGAGCCACGGAGGGCTCCAAACCCACAGGGTTGACTCACGGCTAGATTAATGGAATAAATTATTTTCTTTCACATCCGGAGTGGTTATCATTTTTTTAAATTTATTATGAAATAAATAATTTTTTTATTATGAGAAAATAATTTATCCCGTTAATATATATATATTTTTAAATTTATTATAACCACTCCGGATGTGGAAGAAAATATTTTATTTACAGAAATAATAAATAAATAATAAAAAAAACAAAAAAAAACAAACCATTCTATATTAATTTTCCAGCGTTTTTTACAGTCCAACTCTTCAATAAATTCCTTTCAAATCCAATTGCTACGAAAGATTATTTGTATAATTAAAAAATACAGAAGAAAACAGCTTTGTCACCAATTTTACATTGAGAAACATGTGCCAATATTGATTTTAAGAGCATAAAATTCAGCACATAAAATAAACTATTTTTATCCTAATCTTTCAGAATAAAGGATTCTATGTCCATGTCTAAGTCCATTATGTATTCATATACGAGTAAAAATTCATATAAAAAACGCCTCTTAATTAAAATAATGTGATTATATGCTTTTAATGTACGGAACGATTCTCGAAGAAATTTTAACGATTAGGTCGTATAATTGATAATAGTTCAGGTTTTTCTGGATTAGATAACATTAGTAAACCGTGAGATTATATATAAATTAAAGGAGTTTAAACTATAAAAAAAAAATTGAAGGTACTGACTCAATTTAACTACTTACACAGTTTTACAGAATTTACTATTTATGTAAATGTATAAGTGTGCATATATAAATATATTTATAATGTGTGTGTTTTTAATAACGAATCATGCGACGAGGGCAATGTCAGCTCATGACTCCCCGAGGTTACTTAAACGGAACTTGAACTTGCAAGGGGGTCAAGAACAAGGCTGCACATAAACATGGCTTCAACTTTATTCGGTTGACAACCAATCACACAATTATATTATTACTATAATTAAACCGTTATTAAGAATTAATAAATTAATATATAGCGTACCCAATCTGAAAATGGATACAATCAGTGGAAATTATAATTATAAAATATCAGATAGGACTTTAATATCTCTTTAATATTATTCATTTATGCAGTGTTCTAGGATTATTCCTTTTTATCATGAAAGCTGAAATAATGCATCAAATAATTATTCATATTATGATATTGTAGTTTAATTTTATTACTATAATTTTCATAGCAATACATACAGCTTGCATCATATCAACCAATCAATCATTAATCATTAATCAATCAAGCTTTAATTATACAACATTTACTAATAAAATAAACCATGAGGCCTACAATTCCTATTCATGAATGGGCAAGAAAGACAGGAAATAAAGGATTTTCGTGTTTTATCTAAAAAAGTGGTTCCGAAACTTTTTTGTCCCACCAGGAAAAATATTACTTAGTGCCTCCTGGAAATTATTTTTAAAATATTTAATAGCAATTAAAAGGAAATATATATGTATAAATGTTTCTAACTTTTAACTTTAATTTTTATATGTATTAATGTTTCTAACTTAACGCCACCTGGAAATTATTTTTTAAAAATTTTGTATTAATGAATGGAATATGGTCCGGGTGCGGTAAAAAAAAAACTCAAATAGTAGAATTATACTATTTTATTGAGCCAACGTTTCGCCCCACGTTGCAGGGCTTCGTCAGGGCTGTTTTGACGGCAGTCAAAAACAAAGTTAAGTTTTTGACCGCACCCGGACCATATTCCATTCATCTATACACACGGTCAATCAATAATCTTCCTATATGTATTAATGTTTCTGACTCAAAATAGCATGTAGTATAAAAGTTGTTAAATTGTTTAATATAAAATATAATTTTTTATTTTTGCAACTGAGTTTCACATGCCAATGGCCCGATTTTGTTTTTTATATAAATGATTATTATTTTAACAATTGAATGCACTAATAATAGTTTTCTCTATTAGAAAGATGAGGCAATATGCAGCAAATTGTTCAATATTTCAATCAGTAATTTTATCCTAATTAGTAATTATACGTGCAAATTGTAATCTTTCCTTACTTTGAGTTATTTGTAGTGTTTTCCAAAATTCCAGAAGACCTTGATAAAATAGACAGAATAATTAAGTTAAGGTTAAACACAACAAAAACTAAAGTCATTAGTTTCAAACCCCTCCTCAGATCCAACACTATCTTTCCAATAGTAAAGGACTACCCCATCACTTTATACTCTTCCAGAGACTGAACTGCTTCCTCGAGTAACCTAGGAAAGTAGGATAATATTATATTCTTCTCCTGACAGTAACTTTCAATCCTGAAACTAGACTTCTAGTATCCTCCCTAATTTCTTCTACGGCTCCGTGATGTACAAAGGCCTCTGGGCTGATATCTGGGATAGACTCAAGAGTATTATGGATAGCTTTCAATTCAATTTCAGTTCAATTTCTTGAAGGGAAACCGAAACGTTCCAGTGGTTCACAGCATTACGGTTAGTATAGGTGGCTCTTTCCCTCCTTTCGTAGACAATTTCTTTTAACCACATTATTTTACCCAATAATGACCAATTATCGTCCTACTATGTTTAAAATCCCCTCCAATTCAAGTCCTCTATCCACACTCTTGCTACAAGATGTAGATCTTCCGACAACTATACATCTTTTTACATACTTGTCAATTACACATCATTCCAACCACCCTTCATTGTCCACCCTGCCACTTTCTGAAATTTGCTCCCAAACAAAATCCAGTATACTCCCTACTTAAGGATCTTTGAAATCCTTATTCCAATTCTCTTTACCACCCAATTAGATGCTGGTTGGTTATGCATTGGGTTATAAATTTCTGGATTGATACTTATAATTTATTATAATGTTTTAGTTAAGGTCTAATATCTCTATTTGCTTAACAAACTCCGTAAATTCCTACCTCCTACATATTTTCTCGTCATCCGTTCCTTTCTTACTAATAGATTATTCCAAGTAAACCACAATGGTTCCAATTCATCCCTCTATTTTCAATCCGCTGGTGTTCCTCAAGGTAGTATCCTCGGTCACATCCCAACAACTCCTAACACTATCCTTACCATGTATGCTGATGACACGAGCGTGCTCACAGTTAATAATAACCCTTTGATTTCATCCCAAAATCTGCAGTCCCATATCACAACCCTCGAAGAATGGTGTCAAAATTGGAGGATAAAAATAAATCCCAACAAATCCCATCAAATCACCTTTACTCTTCGTCGTAAACCTGCCGACTGCCCTACAATATACTTTCATAATGTGTCTCTGTAGAACAGATTCGTTATCTTGGACAACACCTTGACAAACGACTAACCTGGAATCCTCACACAAGACTGAAAAGACAGGAAACTGCACGTAGATTCCGACTATCACAGCACTTACTAGACAAACGGTCTAAACTTCCAACTCATTACAAAAGACTGATCTACATGACAATAATTAGGCCTATCTGGATATACAGAGTTGAGCTTGGGGCTCCACTAAACCTTCGAATTTCTCTTGTATCCAATTCTTACAATCCAAAATCCTTCGTAAAACCCTCAATGCTCCTTACTTTGTTAAGGAAAAAAAAGCATCCATAAAGACCTAAATGTTCCTTATGTAACCGATCTAGCCCGAACCCGATATCATCCCTTCCATTATAAACTCCCTAACCACCCAAATCCACTAGTTTCTAACCTTGCTTCCTCTTCCATTCCTGGCAATCCTCCGAGGCGCCTGAAAAGAAGATGGCCTCGTGACCTTATATTGTAAACTGTTTTTAGAGTTCTACTACTGGGTAGTTTCTCTACATGCTGTATCATATCATTATGATCTTACTTCAAATATGCTTGTTGTATTTTATATACAGTTGTAAATGTCAATAAATAAATAAACAAAAATTTCTTTTATACTTACACATATCTAGATATAGAATACAAAGTAAGGGGAGGTACTGGGATCGTGAAAAATTTCAAATACCAGTTTTCGTCGGAAATACATGTTTTAATCTATCCTATATCCCAATAACTAATTTCCGAAAAAATATGTTTGTGTGTTTGACCACACTAGCTCAAATACAAAAAAAAAATGCACGAAACTAAAATTACATATTTAGGACATGTGAATGTCTGGGAAGTTACAACTTTTCCGTTAAAATTGACCAATTGGAAGAGCCACTTGAGAGAATTGGTTCTGCACTTTATTTATTTTATTTTTTTTTCTAACGATTTTTATTAAATTACCAGGTTTAATTAATAAACAATTAAGTGGTATTTAATACCAAATAGGTCTTATACACATTGAAAACGATGATTTCTTTTTAAATTCTTACCCTGAAGTACCTTCATTTATTTAATTTTAAATTATTATACAGTTACCATTGCTAGTAGTATCATACACAGTGTATTATTGCAGAATATAATATAATTTTATAAATAATTAAAGGAAAAATAGAGGCAGGAGTTCGAATCAGAAAAAGCCGAAACCAACCTGTCTCTTCCGATTACATTCATGTCTTCGTTATCATTTTCTAAAATGATGTATTCTTGCCTGGAACAAAGTTGATATTCCTAATGTCCATCTCGAAAAACCCTAAAATATGAAAGTTGTTAGATGCTCGTACTACACAAACTTTTTTTATTTAGTCATATGAAAATTAATTATGACTAAATAAGACCTGTCAATTTTTAATTATGTTTCAAATTTTACATAAATATTTTTTATTTACTAATATTTCCCTAATTCTCTATATAATTATGGATATATATTTCTTTATTTATTTGAGAAAAGTTGTACATGCTGTTATGATCACGTTTTCCTTCTTTCTACTGAGTATATTGTATCAAAATTTTTCATCTTGTGTTTAATTATTTAACAGTATACATATTTACAGTAATAATTTTTTTTTGTATAATTCTGGTTGCCGGTTCGAGCGACCAAAGACCTAAAAGGTCCTTAGAGCCAAGAGATATAAAAACAAAATAAGAAAAAGATCAATGGAGATGATGACATTGAACTAGACCTCTCTGTTACGACTACTTTTCTTTTTAATAATATCTTACATTTTGTAAGGATTACTTGAAATCGAAAATTTTGCGTCTGCATATTCTCTTTTTAATAATGGATAAAAAAAAAAAACTCAATTTACTATTATTTCATATTAAGTACTTGAAAAAAGGTTATTAAAAATTAAAAATATCAGAAAAATACCGCACATGACTGTTCTATAACATTGGATCAAGGGTTCAGGAAGAGAAACGAGAAAGTCATAAATGCAGTTCAAGTTCGTAAGTAACAAACAGGCTTCTACTACTTTCAGGCCTTCTGGGTTTCATTATGTAATGTTCTAGTAAGCTGATTTTTTTTTTCTTTAAATAAATCGGAAGCATAGATAATAATACTGAGGCATAGGATGTATCTATTTGCTACATCATCACCGAAATCATCAAGTTTCTGTAGTACACTTGCTGTATTTTTATGACCTTAAACTTGGTATATGAATACAAAACGTTTCTTTTTTAGAAGCTAGTTCGGAGTACGGTCACGGAAGAACCAGAATAAGTAAAAACTGCTTATCCAGCTTGGAAAAGCTGCTAAAAATAGAAAGAAGGATCTTAAGAAAAATCTATGGACCCAGGAAAACACAAGAAGGTTACAGGCTAAGATCTACAGAATCTACAGAAACATCAAAGACTTCGAAACCGAGATGAGAGTCAGAAGGATGATAGTCTAGGGCACATGAAAGAGGATAAAAGAGGAAAGATTGAATAAGACGATCTTTAAAAAAAATTTTAGCTACAAAAACATGGGAGGATACACGAAGCAAATGAGAGAGGAATTAAAGAGACTTAAAATTTCAGATACCAACAGTCTAGATAGCGATACGTATAGGAAAACATTGAAAAATCTCACCAATATTGGAAGAGAAAAAAATGGGTACAAAGTGGTCCGAAGAAAGAAAAGAAAGGCAGTCGAGGGGAAACTGCGATGGGAGGAAAGAAAATCACGACTTCCAAAGAAGCCTAAACATTTATATTCACGCGGTCCTTAGTGGCCAATACAAATGGAAGGAGGAAGAAAAAGAAAATATTAGAAGAATGTTGATTGACTGCGTGCGATTAATAAAATAAAGATGGTCAAAATAAATCAAATAGTGAATAAAGTATTTATTACGAGCTAAGGTTTTGCCCCACTTTGCAGGGCTTCATCAGGGCTAAAAAAGATACAAACAATTAAAATAATGTAACAAAATAAGAGAATAAAATAACTAAAATGCT
>NW_027106189.1:641953-673081 GCF_000696795.3 Halyomorpha halys | reverse complement strand
CACTTTGCAGGGCTTCATCAGGGCTAAAAAAGATACAAACAATTAAAATAATGTAACAAAATAAGAGAATAAAATAACTAAAATGCTCTATTATTGTCTTTTTTTCTCCATCTTTATTTTATTCTGATTTTCCATCTTTTGGTGTGTTCTGTATTTTTATGTTACCCTTTTAATTACTTTTTTATTTGTTATTGTTTCCGTTTTCTTTATATGTTTAATTCTTCATTTTAGTTAATTTATATTTCAATATATAGATTTTCATATAACTTTACATCATTTTTAGCCATAGCTTAGTTTACTTATATTTCATATTATCTTGCTTCGTAGCATTATTTTTGTATCTCTTTAAGCCCTGATGAAGTCGAAAAAAGTTGGGTGAAACGTTGGATCACATTAAATAGTTTAATCATTATTGATTTTTTTTTTTTTTTACCGCACCCAGGCTTTTTAACGTTTCGCTAAAAAAACAAAAAACAACTCCAATTGTAGTCAAATTATTTCATGTAAACCAACGTTTCGCTCCACTTTGTTGAACTTCATCAGGGCTAAAAAAGATACAAACAACTAAAATGATTAAAAGGTACAAACCACTTGTTACATTATTTTACTTGTTTGTATCTTTTTTTAGCCCTGACGAAGCCCTGCAACGTTGGCTCAAATAAAAATATTACTATTTGAGTTTAATTTGACCCCACCTCCATTTATTCCATTTATTAATACACACGGTAGATCAGCTATCATCCAGCATTAAATAGCTAATTTACTATTTCAGGTGATGGTTTAAGATTTAATTCCCACATTTTTTAATTGAACTTTTAGGATCATAAAACATAGTTTATTTACTCAGATTTCATAATAAATAGTTTATTCACTCAGATTTCATAATTAATAGCTTATTTGCTCAGATTTCATAATAAATAGTTTATCTACTCAGATTTCATAATAAATAGTTTATTTACTCAGATTTCATAATAAATAGTGTTACGGTTGCCATGGTGAAATAAAAACACTGGGTAGATCTGTGTAGACAAGAGGTGTTACGGTTGTCATGGTGAAAACAAAACATGAGCGATATGTTTTTAGAGGAGTGGGTTTTGTTTTTTGGTGAAGGCGACAGTTTTGATTTTGAACACGTATGTTCAGACGATTGGGTTTTGGTTTTGTGAAGGTGACAGTTTCATTTTGGAACACGTTACGATTGTTCAATGTGAAGTGGTAATAGTTTAAAGGCCCTCTCTCTTTACTGTTTGAACCGAAATAGCACCATATAAAAAATGTCATCTTATATGTTTTGTTTTTTATTTTTCAAAATTATGGTGTTCTACTTCAATGGACGGTCATTAACACTGGAAGTGGAGATATAGTGCAGTGAAGTTTCTTCAGCATGTCCTAGATAAGAGAATAATTCCTTTTCATTCTGTGTACATATATTTCTTATCATTATTAAACCTTTGTACATATAGCTCTGCTGTTCTTTCTCTGCTTTCAACTTGTTTATTTACTTATGTTTTTTTGTTGTTGTTCACGGAATATTACGATAATTCAACAGGTGGGTAGGTAACACCCCTAGGTTTTCTGTTATCTACATGTAAAGGTATTAGCCAGTGGTCATAATTCAACAATTGTTTATATAGGGGTATATTTTAGTTATATTGTGGATATACTGCTTCAGGGTTTTCGTTATTTCCAAAAAAAAATAACGTGGTGCCTAAGGAGTAATTTATTCTTTATTGTTTTGTCCTTTTTTTTTTTTTTTTTGCGATTATATTTATTTATTTTTATTTTCCTTTAACTCACCCCCTTCTCCGCTGAGTGTGGGCAACTATAAACGATAAACATATAACTAAGGATAAATCAAAATTTGCTGTAATAATAGTTTATTTAATATTTGATTTATATTGCCCATACTCGCACCCATCTTCATTTTATGAAAGGAAAATAAAATGGATTTGAAAATATAGTAAAAATAATTTTCTTTCTCTCCCCTTTTTCATAATTACAATATTGCTATGTTCTCATATTCCTTTTATTATTTTATAATACATTATACATTTTCTTCCAATACTACTTATCTACTTATATTATATATTATTTTCTTAGTTATTTTAAGGGAATTATTATTGAAAAATTTGTGTATACTAAGACGTAACATTGATCTTAGTATGAGGAAATTTGTGATGGACAACGTTTTTTGAAACATAAGCTTACTAATTTTTGTTTTTTAATAATTGCATTCAAATACTGACATGGCTTTCTCAAACCAGCAAAGTTACCTATCCCTGCTCGAGGAGGAGAGCATTAATTGGCTCATCAACTTAAAGGAATCAAAATGCGAGCTTGTCACTTTCACCTTCCGGCGCAAATCCTGCCCCGCCAGTTCTGACTCCATACCGTTTCCCTTTTGAGACACAGTCCGGAATTTTGGCTTCCGAATAGACCAAATACTGACATCGAAGTCACGCGACATATTTATAAGAATAGAGTTAAGCCGACGATATGGCCATGTTAATGAATTTGACATCTTATATTTCGATTCGACAACAAATTATCAATTTATACTACCATTCTGAAACCTACATAAACGCTAAGTGAATATTCATATTTCTGTTGATAAAATTGTTGTCTATCTATTTATTTATTTCATAATCAATATGAATCCCTTTCTCTACAAGTCGGGAAATGCAATAAAATATAAAAAAAGTTATGTTATATTTTGCATTGATGTATAATTGTATTTAGTTTTCGTGGATTCGAACATAAAGAGAGTTTAACGAGATGAAATAGGCGGACTTAATGCTGCAATTTTTGTTTGTGATTGGCTCTGAAGTGAAATCCTATTTATCTTTAAGATAATACTTAAATGAGTGGGAGGCTTAGTGGAAGGCACTAACTTCTAGGACCCGGATTCGAATCCGGTTGTGGTAGGTAATTCTTTTCTGTTTCACTGTAGCCGTGAGTCTGCCCTGTGGGTTTGGGAGCTCTCTGGGGTTCACCTCGCATCTTTAAGAAGGTACCCTTAATAGGGAAGAAATTAAGCGGTGGGGCGTAATTCTGACCAATCCTTGCACAGCCGTTGATCTAGTAACAGTATTTCCTCACAACGTACTGCACCCCAGCTCCTTCATGTGTTGTAGGAGTACAAAGTTAATTTTTAATACATAATAATAATAAACTAAAATATTTACAATTTATTAATACTAAAACTTATAATTTATATTTTGAATATGAAATAGAAACGCAAAAAGTAATAAGGCAAAAGATTCCAAAAAGGATTAAAAAAAAAATTGGTAACTATCTCTTCTATAAGTGGTACTCACACGTAATCCATGTATTCCGAGTTCCGAGGGGAATTACTTACAACCTTTCTGGGGTATCTTGACTTCTTGATTTACAACTGTATATTAAATAATACATTCAGTAAATTTGATATTAGTTAAAATGGAGTGTTGAGTAACTACCCATTGGTAGCACTCTAATGACATTTTACATTAGCAGGTCTCGTGGCCATCTTCTTTTCGGGCACCTCGGAGAATTGTCAGGAATAGAAGAGGATGCAAGATTAGAAACTAGGGAGTTTGAGTGGTTAGGGAATTTGTAATGGAAGGAGTGATATCTGGTTCGGACTAAATTGGTTACATAGGGAACATTAAGGTCTTTATGTATGATTTTATTTGTGACAAAGTAAGCATTGAGGATTTTTGAAGGATTTTGGATTGTAAGGATTGGATACGAGAGGAATTCGAAGGTTTAGTGGAGCCCCAAAGCTCAACTCCATATGTCCAGATTGGCCTTATTACACTCTTATAGATCAGTGTTTTGTAAAGTGTTAGAAGATTTGACTGTTTGTCTACTAAGTGCTGTAACACAGAAAAATGAAAAGTAAATTGAAGAATCACGCCCCATAGAAGAAAATAAGTTAAAATCGCAAGGATATGTAAAAAATGAGGTTTTATAGGTTAACTGTGTTTGTTATATACTGTGCAATTCATTGATACATTGAAGGTGGGAAAAAATTTACTAATGGAACGTGAGAGCGGAGATAGAATGTATAGTCCTTGAAAACGCACGTCTGCGACTAGGAAACGCTAAAAAGGCGTTATAGTGAATTCTAATGAGCAATTAGAAAGCTGTGATACGATTTTTATCCTTCATCAATGTTCACTTCAATGAGAGCAATTGACAATGGCAAGAATTATCTTGTGTGAAATTAGTATCGATTAGTACCACACAGCCAACTTAGCTCCAACTCTTAAATTAACAGTGGGTGCATTTCTACCATCTACATAATAACCTTTATTTTCAATTTAAAAGAGTTCGAATTAAAAATTCAGGTTAGTATATAGGTGGGGTAAGTACGGCCAATGCCTGTTTTTGCATTTTCTGAGTTTATAAAAAAAAAACCCTCACTAAGATAAATTATAAATATACAACGCTTGCTAATTTTTTATGCGGACAAGAACAAACATATTTTTGGAAATTGGGTATGACGTTATTTTCGGAAGATCGCTGATTGAACTTGTGTAATATACAAAAGAAGACTGTCCGGGTACGCTAAAAAAATAAAACTTCAAGAGTCATTAAATTATTTAATGTGATCCAACGTTTCGCCCAACTTTGTTGGACTTCATCAGGGCTAAAAAAGATACAAACTAAAATTATTAAGATAAACATGCCAGCCACTTGTTACATTATTTTAGTAGTTAGTATCTTTTTTAGCCCCGATGCAGCCCAACAAAGTGGGGCGAAACCTTGGCTCACATTAAATAGATTACCATTATTACTATTTGAGATGATTTTTTTTTTTAAATATATTTATTAAAATTTACAATTGTACATTATATAACATTCAGTAAATTTGATCTCAGTAATAATACAGGGGTGTAGAGAAATACTCATTGGTAGCACTCTAATGACGTTTTTACACTAGCAGGTCTCATGGCCATCTTTGGAGGATTGTCAGGAATGGAGGATGTAAGGTTTAGAAACTAGTGGGTTTTTTTTTGGATCTGAGTATGTTCCTCTCACACCTGACCCCATATGTGGAATTAGTCTCAGCCATGCGAAGAGGCATATCAAAAAGATCGCTGAGAGCAAGGCTGGGTTACTCTGGAGAAATACCAGAGGGATGGAACAATCAAAAATGTTCCTTAAAGGACCCTGCCCGAAAAGAAGCAATTGCCTTCTTAATATGGATAGGAGTATCCTAAGATGGGTGACAGGACTATACACAGGACATTGTCAGTTAAACAAGCATCTCTGTAAAATGGGACTGATAGAGTCCCCTATCTGCAGGTTCTGCAGAAAGGAGGAAGAGACTGCTTATCACATCATGTGCAAATGTGATACAGTGGCAAGAACACGATTCCTCATCTTTGGTAAGGATCGTATCTTGGATCCCAAACTTTGCGAAACTGTGGATCCTTACACAGTGTCCAGATTTGCAAAGGGAATTGGCCTGTTTTGAGCAGAGGAGGGACGGCGTACAATAGGCCCTCTGAGGCCGCGGTGCTTCTTGGCCGGTTTATAAATTAAAAAAAAACTAGAGGGTTTGGATGGTTAGGGAATTTATAATGAGAGGAATGATGTCTGGTTCGGGCTAGATTGGTTACATATGGAACATTAAGGTCTTTACGTATGATTTTATCTGTGACAAAGTAAGGAGCATTGAGGATTTTATGAAGGATTTTGGATTGTAAGGATTGGCTACGAGAGGAATTAGAACGTTTAATGGAGCCCCAAAGCTCAATTCCGTACGGAGATGATTTTTTATAATTTAATTCCTACACTTTTTTCATTGAACTTTAAGGATCATAAAACATAACACTTTTCATTATCTTTAGCCAGTCTACTTCCATCCGTTTTTTGTTGTATTTTTTTTTTACTTTTCTTTAAAAAGGTTATTTATGACATTATATTTAATATGACAGGGATGACAAGAAAAATAATTAAATACGATATTACTACACGTTTTTTTCTTGTGTTTTCCTGCCTACAAAAAAAAAAAAAAAAAAAATTCCAAACACAAAAATAACATATTATATTTAATTAACTAAGAATATTTCTCAACTGTGTTATTTTTATTTATTTTTTTTTTCATTGGTGTGACAGACCGTGGAGGTCCAAAGCCTCGCGTGATGTAATTAGGAAATACATTGCGCGTTTCCTGACGTGATTTTCATAGGGTGGGTGGGTCCGTCATTCCCA
Source organism: Halyomorpha halys (assembly GCF_000696795.3). Taxonomy (NCBI): domain Eukaryota; kingdom Metazoa; phylum Arthropoda; class Insecta; order Hemiptera; family Pentatomidae; genus Halyomorpha; species Halyomorpha halys. The sequence goes on along the minus strand of NW_027106189.1, from coordinate 666,877 downwards.
CGTCTATTTTTGTGAGTGTCACCCATTGGCTGACGGGCCTCACAAATGTTCGGGGGGAGATTGTGAGGGAGTATTGCGTAATTTTTATGCTTGAAAAAATCCCGGGTAGGGCCGGGCTCGAACTCGCAATCTATGGGTTGGTAGAGAGGCGCGTTACCACGCTGCTGCCGTCACTCCATTTTATTTTAATAAAGTAGACATATCAGTAGCAATCTATAAAAAACCAAAATCCTGATTAATATAAATTTCCATTCAAAACTAATTTTCCAATTATTATCTTCATTAATCCGCACCCGGACTATCTTCCTTTCATAAAAGTTATTGTCATATTCTTAATTTGAACGGCCAGTCGAGTTTTAATAAAGTATAATATTTTAATAAACTAGTTATTAATACTTTAAAACAACTACTAATAAAGTAGTAGTTGTTTTAAAGTATTAATAACTAGTAATTTTTAAATGAGGAATCAACAATGGAAGCACTCAATCCATTATCACTGATCATGATGGCTTCAGATAAGTTGGATGGGTCCCTAAGTTGTTGAACAACTCTTGAACTTGGATTGGGAAACCCTCCAAAAGTCTCCTTACAGTTCTGAATAACCTTATTTTATGAATGAGTATCGAAACTTCCAAATGGGAGGCAAAAGTGTATAGATCACGGAGGAAACATTCTAAAAGTATACTTTCTTTATAAGATTTATCCATAAATGTTTAAAGATAGTTACGATTTATATTTAATTCACACTTATATTTACAGTAATACTCAAACGTTGTAGCGAAAAAAGAGAAGAAATCAACATATTTTATATCTATATATTGAACACTTTATCCTCTAAAATGGTGTTTTTATGTTTCTTTAGTTTAAAATTAATTTTAAAGAAGTATTGTAAACAGAATTGTCTTAATGTCAGTACAAAGGTCTATTCATTTTTTTAAATAAATTGTTGCTGGTTACATCCATCTGCATTCTGAACAAACCAAAATATAAACTAGGTCCTATGTAGAGTGCCTCAAACATCAAGAGTGGCATTTTATCCTTATTTTATTATTTTTAACCCTAGCTGGTTACTTCTGGCATACGAGGTGGTTATTCTACATGTTATCAAACTATTCTAGTCCAAGTGGGAAGGTCAAGATCCATTCCGTGGGTCCGCCACAAAATAAATTTCAACAGGCACAGAGGGGTGAGGAACGGCAATCTGAAGGGGCAAAATTCAAAAAATGAACTTTTTCATAATTAAACAAATTATTAGGTATATATTTTAAAGTACAGTAACCAGACTCATGTTGGAATAGGCTTATTTCGAAACTTTCATTATTTTTTGGTCTTGAGGAGAAAGGTCCAGTCTGGTCAGTTTTTTTTTATATTGCAGATTTCGTGTAGGAAGTATTAACTGATTTTTTTTATGTGGAATGTTTTAATTTTTAAGAATATCCTAGAAATATTATAATCTAAGTTTTTTTTTTTTAATAATTTATTTATTGATATTTACAACTGTATACATATATACACATCAAGTAAATTTGCTGTAAGTGATATTATGACATGATAAAAACATATGGAGAATCTACCCATTGATAGAACTCCAAAAACATTTCTAAAGGAGAAGATCTCGAGGCCATCTTCTTTTCAGACGTCTAGGAGGATTATTAGGTAGTGAAGGAGAAGGCAGGTTAGAAACGAGTTGGTTTGGGGGGTTGGGAAGTTTATTATGGAAGGATTAGTATCTGGTTCTGGCCAAATGGGCAACATAGGGGACATTGAGGTCCTGATGGATGATTTGATTTGTGACTAAGTAAGGAGCATTAAGGATTTTACAAAGGATTTTGGACTGTAAGGATTGGATTCGAGAGGAATTAGATGGTTTAGTGGAGCCCTATAGCTCAACTCCGTATGTCCAAATAGGCCTTATAATAGTCATGTAGATCAGTCTTTTGTAATGGATTGGAAGTTTGGACCGCTTGTCTAGTAAATGTTCGTTTGTCCAGATTTAGTCCTAAGTAACGGATCTGTTCAACAGGAATGAGTGGGGTATTATTAAAAGATACTGTAGAGCAAGACGAAGGTTTACGACGAAGGATAAATGTGATTTGGTGGGATTTATTGGAATATATTTTAATCCTCCAGTTTTGGCACCATTCTTCGAGATAATCTAAGTTTGAATTAATTTTTCAGTTAATGTTCATTATTCATTGTGTCTGCAGTTTTTTCAACTCATTTCTACGCAGTATAATCTATTCGTACTTCATACTGTGAAAAAAACATTTTAAAAAAATTAAAAAATTTATATACGAAGGCTGATGGAACGAGAAAACGATTTTTTATGAAATAGCAAAAGTTTAAAAAGTGAGTATGTTACTTTCTGAGACTATAGACAAGACAGAGTGAAGGCAAGTGCAATAATTTTTAATTTAAAGAATGATTATGGACAATTTAATTTCGCAACTCGAATGAAATTGTACTACGTTACCCGATGTTTACAACACAGAGAAACTAAATTCAAGAATGCTATTTGTTTTTAATAAACGGAACTTTTGCGCCATTTATTAAAAATGGGCCTTATAAGGTATTTTCGAGTGGCAAAAAAGAATTTCGTAGATCAGAAATGATGTAGAAATAATCAGTTACATGTCAATAACAAATTAAGTCCAATCAGTGCTCACAAAGAATATACATTCAATCACATAGAATCATGTCCCTTTATAAGCAATTTTCATATCAAGGAACACACCGATATACAACTAAAGAATAAGTACAAACGGGAATGTTATGGGGCTTTAGATTATTCACAGGAAAGCCAAAGATTTTGAAATAATTATAATTTAAAATCGGTCGGCTCTTTTTTGTTTGGCAAGAAAGGAAGAAGAAAATATGACAGCCTCCATAGGAAGGTGAAGATTTACTATCTTCAGATGAAGAAGAATCTATAACTTCGGCGGAAGATGTTGGATCTAGCTGCTAAAATATCTAAGAATATTTCAATTAAATTACAAATATCCTTTGAACCTTATCTCTCAGGAATAGACAGTTTTGGCTGAGGTACAATGCAAAGTTGTATCAAATTTATTGGGAACCGAATGAGGTACTATATATAAGACTCAAGACTACGGAGGGCAGACGAAGTTTGAAATTTCTGGAAACAAGAGCAGGACAGACCCTTGCGCAAGTCAGAGAGAAATGGAGAAGTCTTGGTTATGGTGAAGAACCGCACCGGGTTATAATACCTGTGATGATGATAGTGACGAAGTATAACATGGATAAAATACGTGTTATAAGATTGAAGTGGCCACCGTATGAGAGGAAAAAAAATTGCATACATAAATGTACGTATTTCTAATAATTTTTACGTACATATTTACGTGAGTATGTAACAAATGCATAATTTTTATTTGTTGTATTCAAGCATTGTATATGTATACAGAGATTGTTGATTGTATTAGAATAAAGCCCAAGTATACAATACGGGGTATTATGGCTTGATGCTAGGAACATGGAGTGTCACCCCAAACAGTTAGTATCAGATAGCCAGTGTAGGTGCTTAGTGAGTCGACCATCATCACGAAACCCAGCAGATTTTTTATGGTTGCTGCAATACTGCTATTAAACAACATTGGAGCTTACTGGCAGTACAGTACAAAAAAAAAAAAACGCATAGTATATTTGGAAGACGATGTCACTCGGTGACCTGCGCTCGGCGAGATCGTGAGTTCAAGGCTCCTAATCATAAACTTTTTTTGGTTAATTTTAGTAATATTTAAAATTTCGTTAACAGTTAATTTGTTTTGGTAAATAATACCTTTTCAGAAATATTTTATTTTATCTTTTTATTCGTGAACTTATCTTTGTTTAATATTCTTGTTGTTAAATAAGAAAATATATCCTTTTTATTTGATTATAATGCTAGTTGGAAAATTCTTACAAAAATATTTATCCTTTAAAAATAAAAATATTTGTTTGGTATTTTTTTTTAATACTTACTAGCTGGTAGTTTTGGTAAGTTTATTTTGAATTCCCCACAGTCGCCACGATTGGCACTGAGTATAAACCGTGAAAATTGAACCATTAATAATTTTTTTATTTCTGATGACCGTTTCGGACGCTTCTGATATAAGACGACACCTTAATACTCCCGGTCACTACGGCCTCTTTCATCGGTACATATAATTCCAATACGAAATGATCAATTTTCCCCGAATGATAAGACTATTGTGTTAACTTACTTTCTGGGGCTCCGTATCGTTCCTTCAGGACCTTCTCAATCAAAACCCGAAAATATTTTAAAGGGCCCAAAAAAATTATTTCCACATGGTTTCGTAATAAAGAATGCATTCGGTAGAGAACTTTTAGTAAAAAAAAAATCCTGCATCAGGACTTCTATGGTAGTTACCGAAGACTGAAGGGTATAGTTTAATTGCTGCACTTACGACTTTCTAGACTTCATTATGAAATAACAACTGCTAGTAGATGATTTATAAGTTCCCCCTCCAAGCTCTACAGATCCTGGCCAAGGTTTTTAAAATCGCTGGTAATTCTCCAGTCCCTTATGGAAGTCGTTCTAGCTTCTCAATCAACCTAGTATTTTTTAAAAAAAATGAAAAATGGCGTCAATACTTACTTTACCCCTCTTTATTTATTTAAATATATGTCCTAAATATTATTAGCTCATAGAAAATCGTACTTCCAGTGAATATTAAAATATTTAATATACAATTTGGACACGCTATAGCTAAAGTCTTCATTCGGAGAGTTCATTATCATTTAAACTACCAAAAACACTAGAAAATCTAAAAGAATATCATTGGAGAAGTTTGTCGGGGGGTGCTGTCAGCAAAGAACAACATAAATAAAGTTGCATCAGTTGCAGGCCTACCTTCTACGCCATAATCCCTGATGAAGACCTGAAACTCAGGTCGAAACGTCGGCATAAAATAAATAAATATGGTTTTGTTTATTTATGTTGTTCTTTGCTGACCGCACCCCCCGACAAACTTCTCCAATCATTAATCTACGGTCAACTATCTACACCTCATCTAAAAGAATATCATTTAAAGTAAAATAAATTTTCTAAAATATGAGCCCTAATAGGGCTATTTACATCCAATAGTTTCCGAGATGTAGCTTTTTAAATAGTAAATTTTCATAAACAATGAACTGAAAAATCAGTAATGTATTTATTTATTGAGAAATCAATAACTCCAAAACCATTCGATGTAAAAATGCCTATTAGAACTCAAATCAAAGCAGGCTTAATGTACTATAAAGTAGTTAATCTTCGTAGGAGTAATAGTTTTCTGATATTCGACAAAATGTTGATTTCTAGTTGTTCTGAGAAACCTTTTGATTTATGAAAACAAAATTCTCAGTAGCCATAAGACGTACAGATGTCTGCCAGCACTTGAATTAAAGCTAGTTAAATGTTCTATAAAGTAGTATATGGCCTTTAAATACGCAGGAGTAGTTTTTATGATATTTGAATTTAAATATTGAAATAAAGAAGATGACCACGAGACCAGCTAATATAAAATGTCATTAGAGTGCTACCAATGGGTAGTTTCTCTAAACGCCTGTAATACTCCAATTTAACTTAGATCAGATGTACTAAATGTATTATAATGTAAAGTTGTAAATAGCAATAAATAAATATTTAAAAAAATAAAAAATATTGAAATTCAAATTTAATGTGAAAAATTCACACCATAAAAACTACTACCCTTGCGAAGATGCGTGTCATAAACTACTTTATAGTATGTTAAGATATCTTCATTTTCAGTGTTGGCAGACATCTGTACGTCTAATACTTTCTGAGATATTTTTTTTTCATAAATACAAAAAATCGGTTGGCAGAGTCATATATTTCGACCCCTGTATGTAGTTTTCGTTAAAGTAATAAAAAATTGGGGTGAAACAACTTCCTTTTCTCTTCTCCTGGGCTCTTGCACTCACTACATAAGACGAGCCTCTGACAGCCTAATAGGAAATAGTAAGACATAAACGAAGCTTCATGAATTGTCAAAGCGATATGTTATAAATGCAAGCACGCATACATATACATATATAAGTAAGTAGATAATATACAGCCAACAGACCAGAAATCCAAATGACCACAAAGCACCTTCATCAAAGTTCCAAACCGCTGGCGACAGGCATGCTTGCCCCGAGTGTGACGAAACGACCAGATGCCCGAAGAACCTCGCTATTACGCTGTCAACTTCTCGCTTTCTGCCATTGAACTTGGCACACTTCAGCGACCTTCTAAAGCGGATAATTGATCTGGCTGTGAAGATAGCGACATTAATGATTAGAGATACTTAAAATAAATAGAACGAAATCATTAAAGACCGACAGCATTAAGACTAGATTTTTTTTCTATCTTGTAGCCATTTGAAATGTTTTTTTTTCTATCATGATACGCTACATATCGCATGTATAATAACAATGTTTTTCGAAAATTTAAAATTTAATAAAAAATAATTATGCGTTATTCAGGAAGCATTTTTCTTTGTGTTTTTATTGGATGTAATTTTAAACATTCTACATTACACGTTTTTCAACACACAACCATCATTTCATCCAGCATAAAAAAACTTTCTTCATGCAATGGCATACCTAAACTTGTTAGAAGAAAAAAAATATTAATGATAATGACGTAATGAAAATCATACGTTAGATTCATGGTATGTGGATATTACATAAAGAATTGTTTTTATTTTATTATCATTATTGGCGCGACAGTCCGTGGAGGTCCAAGGACTCGCGAGTTACATATCATAAAAAATCAGTGAAGACTAAAATGACTTTATTCTAACATATTTACAAGAACTACATGTTACTGTTACTGTTACAGAGTGTCTCTCTTCTTCTAACTTCTACTAAGCTATCTAGTCTAGGAAATATATATGAACACTTGAGAAGAGGGGGTAGGAGGAATAGTGAAATAGGAGAAGGGGGTTGGACCAATCAGATAATTTAGGAAATCTCTGGAAAAAGAAAAAAGGCGTGGACTAGAAGCAGGGTGTGAGGCTTCTAAGAAAGAGACCATGACCTAAGACTTGTGTGTACTGACTTACATATGTTAACCATAAAATAGTTTGACTGATGCAAGTCCATTGTGAGATGACAGCATGTACCTGCTTAAGTGTCAGCCCTTGCTATTGATATAGGATACTAAGGGCTTGAAAGGGCTGTTAGAATGGTCTCAAGGTCCTTATGGGAAGGTAGTTGTTTTTATTGAGTTTCTTTTGTAAGGAAATGTGAACACATGGAACCATATGTCTAAAGTGACTGAACCTACAATTGGGCAAGGGGCAATTGTTTAAATTTATAATACCGGTTCCTTAACTCGCGCGATGTACTTAGGAAATAAATCCCGTTTCATGACGTGGTTATCATAGGGTGGGTTCGTCACTCCCACGCCTATCTTTGTGAGTGCCACCCATTGGCTAACGAACCTCACAAATTCCTGGGAGAAGGCTGTGAGTGAGTATTGCATAACTATATGCTTGAAAAAAATCCCGCATTGGGCCAGGGACTCGAACTAGCAGCCTTTAGGTCGGCAGACCGTTACCACGCTGCTACCGTTTTATTTTTTATACTTAATAAAATGTCAAGAGTTGTGTAAATGAAAATATTCAATGTAGGATAATAAAAAAATTTAAGATGATGCAAGTGTAACTTGTTCTCGAAAATATTGTTTATTTTTTGTAATTTACAACTGTACAAAATAATACAATAGGTAAATATGTAGTATGTTTCATATACACTTGAAAATCTTGGAAAGGAACCACCCATTGGTGGTACTTCAAACATTAATTTAAACTAGAAGGTCTCGTGGCCATCTTCTTTTCAGACGCCTCGGAGGATTATCAGGGATTGTTAAGGATGAAAGATTAAGAATTAATGGGTTAGGATGGTTAAGGAGTTTGGAATGAAAAGACGCATATCTGTTTTGAGCCAATTCTGTAACGAATGAAGGAGCATCAAGGATTTTACGTAGGATTTTGGATTGTAACGTTCTCGAAAATATAAAATTGATATAATATTATAACCCAAACAAAAATATTTAATAGAAATTTAGTTTTGGATCCATTAATAGGAAGCAACTGAGGCTAGCTTTTCATTTTTACTAGCTTATAAGTAGTTGAATTAATTTAATAATTTTAATTCTGAAAAATAAATTCTTAAGAGAATATCGATACTTTGCTTGAAAATTGGCACATCTAAAAAATCAATTATTTTATTTTGTATTTGACGTATTCTGTAGATTGTACCGTAGACGGTGGGACAATCTATAGTGGGACTACAGTAGAGAAAAAAACCCTGTCTACGGTAATATCTTTGGCGTACTAAGGAAGACTACTTACAAAATTTCATTATTTTCAAATTCTGTATTCAACTGTCAATTTTGAGACTGTATAATTGTGTCATATACAGTAAATAGAAATTAAAATCTTGAATATACAAAGGAACTGAAATAAAACATTGAAAACAGACACATTTAATTACCTTAGCTAATTAATTAATTACACCACATATGATCATGTAATATATGTTTACCTCATAGTGGGAATTAGTCTAAAAACTTTCAGTGGCACACAACCAAGGACCGTAACTCACCTAAAACAGAAAATATAACAATTATAGGTACGACTGAAAAATATATATTAAAAAAAAAAAAATGATAAGCGAAAAACTATCAAAGGCACAAATTGTAATGGATCGTGAGCGTACCAAGCAGGGGAGCAGCTGCCCCCTTTAAATATTAATTTTTTTTTCAAGCAAATAATTGTAATAACTAATAAAGCATTGCTATAATTTTCTTAAATTTTTGGTTTCATTCACCTTTTCTCTACTACGGTAGGCAGGAACCTACTAGAGTTGCCGCCGTGTACTAACCAAGTTGGGAGAGTCAATACATTTTTCGGGACCGCCGGAAAATAAATATTAACTGCCCCAGGTGGGAATCGAACACAACGTTCCGAACCGAGCGCTCTGGGCCTACAGCCCAACGCGCACGCCGGTCGCATCCCTTATTATGGTGTAGCTAAATTCCATTTATCATTACAAATATATTTATATATATTTTATTTTCAATCAGGCTGTATCATACATGAATAAAAATACACAAGTACACACACTGTTTGTAATTTTGTAGTTTAGAACACTGTAATGATTAATTACTTCTCTACGGTTACGGAGGAGTAAGACTTGAAGATATGCAATCCCATTAGGATACGAAGTAGGGCAATGGAATTCTTTTTTTGCAAGAGCTAACACAAACCATGCCTTAACTTTTCGCAACTTTAAATTCTAAATATCTTACACGTTTACGTAACGATAACCCATCCTGGATTATTTAGTTTAGACAACCAAGTTTTTTAGAAACGGTTTACTTATACTTATACGAGTGAGTTATTCTCAGAGAATTAATTGCATCTTGGTCACCTAATACATCTAGACCGGGAATAGAACGCTAGGACTTCGGTGTTATGTGACAACAATGATGCAACAGGGTTAGAAGTATTTCTTTTCCAGTAATAAACTTTCATACTAAATATTCAGTTTTCTCTAGAACTAAAAAAAAACATTTATAATAATTTTATTTAATGGCAAACTATGTAGAGGGAGGTTACCTTAAATACTTATTTTGTCAAAATTCAATATTTTGAAATATCATAATGCTCAACATTTAATAGCTACTTGTAAATAATAGCAAAATAGATAAATAGACTAAGTAAAATTTTTTTTCAATAATTTATTTATAGTTAATTACAACTGTATAACATATATACAACTAGTAAATTTGCTGTAGGTGACATAGTGACATGATACAAACATGTGGAGAATCTACCCATTGATAGAACTCCAATAACATTTCTAGAGGAGAAGATCCCGAGGCCTTCTTCTTTTCAGACGCCAAGGAGGATTATTAGGTAATGAAGGAGAAGCCAGTGTGGATTTGGGTGGTTGGGAAGTTTTCCATGGAAGGAATGGTATCTGGTTTTGGCCAAATCGGCAACATAAAGTAAATTTAAAGTTAGAATATTCTCACCACGTATGCCGATGACACATGCCTATTGTCAGTGAATAATGATCCTTGCATTGTATCCCAATCCCTCCAATCCCACATCAACACCCTCGAAGAATGATGCCAAAACTGGAGGATTAAAATAAATTCCAATAAATCCCATCAAATCACTTTTACCCTTCGTCTTGCCCTACAGTATCTTTTAATGATACCCCACTCATTCCTGTTGAACAGATCCGTTACTTAGGACTAAATCTGGACAAACGACTGACATGGAATCCTCATACAAGACTGAAAACAGGAAGACAGGAAACTGCTTGTTGATTCCGACTATTACAACATTTACTAGACAAACAGTCCAAACTTCCAATCCATTACAAAAGACTGATCTACATGACTATTATAAGGCCTATTTGGACATACGGAGTTGAGCTATGGGGCTCCACTAAACCATCTAATTCTTCTCGAATCCAATCCTTACAGTCCAAAATCCTTCGTAAAATCCTTAATGCTCCTTACTTTGTCACAAATCAAATCATCCATCAGGACCTCAATGTCCCCTATGTTGCCGATTTGACCAGAACCAGATAACAATCCTTCCATAATAAACTTCCCAACCACCCAAACCAACTCGTTTCGAACCTTCTCCTTCACTACCTAATAATCCTCCTAGACGTCTGAAAAGAAGATGCCCTCGAGATCTTCTCCTTTAGAAATGTTTTTGGAGTTTTATCAATGGGTAGATTCTCCACATGTTTTTATCATGTCATAATATCACTTACAGCAAATATACTTGATGTGTATATATGTATACAGTTGTAAATATCAATAAATATATTATTAAAAAAAAAAAGTTAGAATAATTGAAATAAAACACCATAAATAGAAACCATGTTTATATAACATATTTATATTGAATCTGGAGTACTCCAAACTAAGGTTTTCGCATTGCTTATGACTAAGCAACACGTCGGGAGATCACGCTTTTCTCTAAACTAAAGGCCCATTTACACTATACGTACAGTTTCTCCTCCATAGGTTTTACGTAAAATATCAAGCGTATATTAAATTATGGAAACGGTGTGTAAACCGAAAGGCAAGATTAATTTACACATTATCATCTTTTATGTAAATTGAACATGGTTTGGAAGGGAAATCGTACACATAGTATCGACCTTTAATCTTCCATGAGGATATTCAGATGATTGAAGTAGGATAGTGATTGAGCTAAAGTTTACGATGATTGGAAATGTTTTGATGGACGTTTACAAATTAGGAAAGTATAAGGTCAAGAAAGAAAGGTATAATTTTCATGCTAAAGTTATATAACCTAACCCAGCAATGCTTGGGTTATGTACCTAAGTTAGTTTGGAATATCACCGCCATAATTTAATTATTATCAATCTCTTTCGTAAAGGTTAATTCTCATCTATCGTGAATTTTATTGGTTTCTTCTTTTCCACGAGGTTTATGATATTAGGTTTTTTTTTAATACACTCAGCTTTAGAATTACGGTTAATTAATATTGAATTTTCCAAATAAATTCAATATAGTCTGGCTTTGTTGATTCGATTTAATTTTTAGAAGGTTCAAAGGAATTGTTCAAAGCTCCTAACCCTGAACACTTAAACCTTTTTCTCGAGTGCACTAACACAGTTAGTAGAAAGTACAAATTGTAAGTCCCTTTTAGGAGGGCACCTGGCCTTTCCCATGGTGAGGTGTAAACGTGACAGTTGGGTAGTGATGTTATCAACAGCATGACAGTAATCAACGTTCTCATTACTGTGAACATTCTTCTACGATATTACAGTTATGATTTTTGTAAATGGATTACCAGGACGATAAACCTTTACCAGTATTTTTTCGTGAAACAAACGTTAAATAGTCTTTTACCATGCTTCGAGATATGTATAACATGAGAAGGATGCAAGGAAGTTTTCTCATTGCATAATGGTTCCGTTCACTGGTTACTTCATATTTGTTAGGTCCGAACATGTCACGCAACGAAGTACTTTTTCTACAGAGTCGTGTCAGAAACGACTAAGGAACTATTGAGAGTTTCAAAGTAATTCAAGGGTGTACAACATTTACAGTACAGTTAAATTAGAGGGTTAAAAGAAGGATTGCGAGTGGCTGCTCAGCCTAGACGAAACTACCAATTGGTAAAACTCAAATGGGGGATTAGGAATTTCATTACGATTGGATATGAGAGGAATTCGATAGTTTTAATAAACTACGCAACTCCAAATAGGCGTTATTATATCCATGTAAATCAGTATATTCTAATGAAATGGAACGTTTGTCCAGTAAATGTTACAGTCGGAATCGACGTACAGTTTCCTATCATTTCAGTCTTTTATGAGGAACTCAAGTTAGTTATATCAGTTAAATTTATATGGGTTCCAAGTCATATAGGAATCGCAGGGAATGAACAGGCCGATCACTCTGCAAGAGAAGCACTCGTGCTTCCGTGATGGGGTATAGCAATTTTAGCTCATCCGAAATGAGCAGACCCTACGAAAAGGAAGTCAAATATAAATGGCAAACTTTGTGGAAAGAAAGCCCAAGGAGTAAATTCGAAGCACGTCAAGCCCAGGGGTATCTCCAGGCTGCTAATAGATCGTAATGACGAGGCTAAGAATAGGTCACACGAGGCTCACTCACTCCTATCTTATTTTAAAACAAACGCCACCGAACGCCAGTATTGCAACAAAAATTGTCCAAGAATACCCAAATTTCACATCATACCTCAATAGCTTAGCATTAAATCCGGACATTTCAGAAATCCTCGAGAGACGATGATAAAACAATAAAATTTGTATTTCAGTTTTTAAAATCAAAAAATTTACCGATACAAATATAACATCGAACAGACAAAAAAAATAAACTAATAAATAAAAAAAATTAAACAAATTTAAGCAAAATTAAAAAAAGTATAAACGACGTTATTTACAAAAACAAACAAACAAATTAGTCGTTGGTCCAGATTTTGTCCATCAATCAGTTCGAAAAGGATAAGTGGAATATTATTTAGACAGCCCGTAGGTTTACGACGAAGGGTAAAGGTGATTTGGAGAGATTTGTTAGGGTTTATTTTAATCCTCAAGTTTTGACATCATTCTTCACAACCGTTGATTGGAGGAATTGAGATTCAATTAACGAGTCATTATTCCCTGAGAGCATACATGAGTCATCGGCATACGTGGTTTTGTGGATAGGGTTTTGATTGGTTGGGATGACAGCTGTATCGATTGGTTTGAAGATGGGACCAAGGATACTACATTGAGGAACACCAGACAATTTCTCGATCCGTCCTCAGTTCTAATGATGTCCTCAGTTCAATCAAAAGATCATATTGTACTCCTTAAGACAACATTTATGAAATTAAAAACGTTTGTTGAAAAAACATTTTATATCAGTTTAGTTATATATTAAATATTACATAATAAACATTCCCAAAATGTACTTATGCAATCTCCTATTGAATATCCGGAGTCTGCAACGCTTTATCTGATTGACGGATACGTAAAGCAATGTCCGAATGACGAAACTTCTAAGAGGCAGTCATGGCTGAATTGCATTTACTGAATTAGGGAAATAAAAGAAAAAAAAACAACATATATATAAAACCGAAAATATATACATTATTATTTTTGTAACTATTTATTTGACTTAAAATTTCAAGGAAATAAATTTTTAAACTGAATATTAAACAACTTAAATCTAATCTCTAAATTCCATTAATATTTATTAACAAATTTTTTTTAACAAAAAAAAACTCAATTTATTTCATTTTTATGTGATTTGTATCTAAATAGTCCCTGTGCCCAAAGGTACTAATCTGCATTTGATAAGAATTTGTGTAACCATTAAAATAGCAATACCGGACATTAAAATGATTATAACAACAAAATTAACGAGACATATAAAATATATTAAAACAGGATATCAAACATTCTTAACCTAATTAGGTTTTTAGAATATAGATACTTATAAAACATTCCAACAGGATTTATTAGAGGTTAAAAAAATTTAACTCGAAGACAAAATAAACATTTACATATTACATTAAAAGTTAGAACTTTCTAACATGTTTTAAAATTTAAAATTATTGATTCCTTTAAAGGTTTTTTTAAATTGATTTATTACAATATGAAATGTGCAGCGAAAGTGATATTAATTTAATATACTTGTACTTTTATCATTGCAATGATATATCTTACCATAAACAGAAATTCCAAACTAAAACCAGAAACAACTGTTCTTATATTTAAAACAATTCTCAGGCCACTGCTGATGTACGGCAGTGAAGTCTGGGGAGCGGCATCCTTTACAAAAAGGAAAAAAATACAATCATTTCAAAACAAAGTCCTAAGAATCTCAGTTAATGTTCCTTGGTTCATTAGAAATAGCCAATTGCATCGGGAATTACAAATGGAGTCAATAGAAGATTACATAAAAAAATGGTTAATAAAGTTCCCCTCCCAGTTACCGACAGTTAAAGGAGCAGTGAACTACAACCTGGGAAACCCAACTTCAACCAGAAGACTGAAGACTGAAGCCTAAGCTGCTGCAGGATATTCAGTTATAAATTCTATATTTATTAATTCATTATTCACACGTCTATTTTACTTATTATTATTATTATTTATTTTTCTCTTCTCTCGTCCCTTTTTAAAATTAACTTGTTTCTTTTTAGCATTACAAGGCAATCCTTTGTTTTATTAAGTCTACAAAAATCATCTTTTTTTTTTATTAATTTTACTTTTCTCCTTTATTAAGAAGCATTATTCTAATCTATTTTATTTTTTTTTAGTTATAACATTGTATATAGTTAGGGGTGTCTTTTGTACGAGACTATACCCCCCATAATGAACTGTTAAAAAAAAAAATAATGTAACGGCTATATCAACCATGTAAGGCCCACCAGGCCGATCTGGCATAAAATAAATAAATAAAAAATACTTTTATCCTTTAGTTTGGTATAATAAAGTATGAAATGTACAATGATCTGTAATCAGTATACATTACGAATATTTTCACATAAAATAACGCTAACTATAATGATGCATGACTATCAAAATATTTTTTTATTATGGTAAAGGAAACACCCAACTTATAAATGCCCCTATAACAAATTTTAAAAGACTAATCAATTAATTTTATTATTGGAAGAATAAATTATACAATGTAAGAATTGTTTTTTTAGTACCATTTGAATTGCCAGAAATATCTTAAAGAATAAAATGGCAAAACCAAAAATAAATTGTACACGGAACATCGGGGTCCGGGGCAAGTTGTCTTTCACTTATTAGTTCATACTAATTATTTTAAGGCATCTGACTGGCAAAATGATCTTAAGTTTTTCATTAAGCATAACTTCGCCTATTTTTTTACTCCTTAATATATCATGTTAAAAAATTTTCAGAGGGGGGAGGGTTGTATGTGCTGCCACCAAGGAAGGTAAAAAGGAATATAAGTACATCATTGAAACTAAGAGTTAAGCTATACATTTTTTTTCTTTAGTTTAACGTCTATATGTTCTCCAACTTATAAAAAGAAAACGGGTTATACCACAGGACACTAGCCTATTCTAGCCATAGCGAGCCTAGTGAGGTCATAGTAAGGGGAACTTTATTTCGCGGGACAGTCACGAAATGAAAGTTAACCCGCCCAAACCAAATTCGAACCGGCGCCACTGCCGAACAAAATAGTGACATTTTTAAATAGAAATTCTTTTCTTTTTTACTTATATTTATTTTTTTAATACCAGATCGGCCTAGTGGGCCGAGTAGTAGTAGTAAGAGGTACTTTTTTTTTTTTAACAAATGATTATGGGAAGGGGGGGTCATACAAATCACACATACATATCATACAAAAGAAACCCCTAACAATATACAATGTTATAAATTAAGATAAAATAATAATTCTTAATAAAAGATAAAAGTAAAGTTAATAACAAAAACAATGACATTTATGGATTTAACAAAATAAATAACTGACAAATTTAAAAAAAAAAAAGAAAGATAGTGAATTTAAGAAAAAGATGAAGAGCGAATAAAAAAAAGAAATTAAGATAAAATAATATTTTGGATTGACAATTTCAAAACTGATAAATATATAACTTATAACACGATGTCCTGCAGCCTTCAGTCTTCGGGTTGTGGTTGGGTTTCCCAAGTTGTAGGTCACTGCTCCTTTAACTGTAGGTAACTGGGAATTGAACTTCATGAATATTTTTTTTAAATGTAATTCTCTATTATCTATATTTATTTCTATTCTTTTCTTAAAAATAAATTACAAAATTTTGAACGCTTATTTCTGAAAATAAATTGTTTTTACTGAAAAAATTGCATAGAATAATTTTTCAATTTCAATCTTTATGAAAACATTTAAAGTGTAATGTTAAATGAACGGTTTGAGCACTCTAGCTTTGTTTTATGCCTTTTTCTAGATTTTTTCTTCTAGGACGATAAACAGACAGTACACCAGCTTCATCCATGAATCGAGGACAAGCAAAAGTGTTTATCTCAAAACAAAACTGGTTGGTTGTTAATTATTTCTTAAAAGAATAATCGTAGGGGATATTTTAGGCGTAAAAATATTTTTTAGCACTTTTTATTATGTATTATAATTACTTAATATTGATAAGAGCATTATATTTTTCATACAAAATAATCTCCTCTGTCTAAATCGGTCCTTCCCCCATAGTTCATTTTTATTTTTAGAATATTTACTAATATTTAATTTTCGATAGCGGTAATGACAACATAAGGAAAAATGTCGGGCGGATTTGCCTTGACCCAGAAAATTAGAGTTAGGCTAAGCGAGTTGTGAAAGGGAGCGTAGGTCGGAGATGGGAGGTGAACCAACTGACTCTTTTCACTTCCTACATCCCACCACCAGTCGAAGAGCAAGGTGTACCCATGCCGGTCTTATAACGGCGTTATGCCATCGCCTGTACTCTGTTAACGTCTTTAACCTTAGGATGATATCATTATTCCAAACTAATTTTACTGACATAGATGACATTCATTTATTTCATGCTAAGGTCACAAAAGTAGAATGTTTTAGAAACAGGTAAAACTCCATTCCAATGGGGAATTTTGAAACTCATTTTTTTATTTATTTTATTTTTTATTTTACCATTTTATGTAGATAGGACGTTTTGTAATACAATTTTTGAAAGTTAATAAATCTCACATAAAAAAAATTTCCCTGAAATTTGAGATTTTGTCATGACGTCCGCGATATATTACCAAAACAATTTATGCTAAATTTTACAAAATGTTTTGAATTTCAATATAATATTTCAGAAACATAGAGTACACATAAGAAAAAAAATTAAAATACCAAAACAAATATATGTTTTCAACACCAAATATCTGTGTCGAAAACACGTACTTTTCTCAGTTTTTGACCTTTGGACATTTAAATTTTTTTTAATTAATTGTTCCATTGATCAAATTGTGTAAAAAACAATTCGTTTGTGAATATCTTAATGAAATATTAGTTTTGATGAGAGAGAATGTTTGATGAATTCTTTTTTTAAGCTGGATCTAACTTGGAACAACAGTAAAGCGAAATAACCACTCTTATAAGATATACTCTATTATCGATGAAAATTCACATATTTCCATTATTAATTATTCATGAAGGTGTAAAATTGTTCTTATAATTATTAACACACACATACTCAATACAATTAAAATACTTTCAATATTTGTTTTCAAAAATTCTCCAACGTGTCGGTCCTCAGGCCATTTTCAACGAGACAACCTATAAAATTTTTTTTTGTTTTTATATGAATTACATTATTTCCTCACAAAATACTAATAGTTTTGACTATTCCTTAAATATTGATGTCATATTCTTTAAAAGATTTTCTATTGGCCGGTGAAAACGAAATTTTAAGAAAATTATATATAATTATAGCAGTGATTTATTAGTTATTAGAATTACTTGCTTGAAAAAAAAATTAAATTAATTTTTTTTTTTCACTTTTAGGGTGACAGTTGCCCTCTTTAGATACACCCACGTCTCAGAACGCCCAAAAAAGGGATCAAAAGCCCAAATTTTTACGGTGTTAATAACTCTCTTTATCTTAAGTTATAATTTTTTTTCTTACACTTCCACTTAGAATAGCGAATAATTAATGCGGCGAGGTGCACTCTCAATATAAAGGTTATTCAATTTATAAGTTATATGCATTAGGTTCGTAAGATCTGTATCAAGGGAAACCAGACCCCTCCCTTGTAAGTTAGTAGTAGTCAAGTAACCTAATCTTTCTATCCAACCTCTCATCATCCATGCTCTAAACTAGAGTTATAATTACATTCTTTGATACTACTGTCACATGAATATTTAGAGGCAAAGGCTATTGATAAATAAAAACACGTTATAAAAAATCTATAATATAATTTTTTTTTTAATGGTCAACATACCAACGTTTTTTGATTTTGTACCATCTTCAGGCTTCTTTATTTTGCGTATGACTTCTATAAAAACCTTAAATTATCGAGAGTACCTACTGGAACTAATTTCAATTTTAAATTAAATAAGACAATCCAAAATCCTACGTAAAATCGTTGATGCTCCTTATTACGTCACAAATAAACTCATTCATAAAGACCTTAACATCCCATTCGTTGCAGATTTGACCCAAAACAGATATGCGTCTTTTTATTCCAAACTCCTTAACCATCCTAACCCATTAATTCTTAATCTTTCATCCTTAACAATCCCTGATAATCCTCCGAGGCGTCTGAAAAGAAGATGGCCACGGGACCTTCTAGTTTAAATTAATGTTTGAAGTACCACCAATGGGTGGTTCCTTCCCAAGATTTTCAAGTGTATATGAACCATACTACATATTTACCTGTTGTATTATTTTGTACAGTTGTAAATTACAATAAATAAATAATAAAAAAAAAAAAAAAAAAAAAAATTAAATAAGAAAGAAGATGCCTTCGAGATCCTCTCCTTTTGAAATGTTTTTGGAGTTCTATCAGTGGGTAGATTCTCCACATGTTTGTATCATATCATAAAATCACTTACAGCAAATTTACTTGATGTTTATATACGTATACAGTTGTAAATAACAATAAATAAATTATTAAAAAAATAAAAATAAATAAGTTTATTGAAATTACTAAGTAATGATCTTCTGCATTGACATTTAATCATTAAGACACACAGGGATGGAATTAGGCCTAAACTCAGTTGGATGATAAATTTTGAAACAGATGAGACGACAAAAATCGCGTCACAAAATTTCTCTTAACCCATCACGTAACAAGATCATTAGATTGGGCAATAATGAAAAGGGGGACTCTTCTTGTTAAGCGATTCTTAAGCGTTTTGTAATAATTAAGGTTGTGAATTAATTAAGGTAAATTGATCAAGGATCTGCCAAAAAAAAGTCTCGTCTATGTATTTAGGGCTTATACTTATTCATTAAGAGGATAAATACATAAACAAACAACTTAGTATAGAACTTTGTGAGAGAAACAGGACGAAAACAGAGTTGGGCAGGAATCATTACATGAGTAATTTAATAAAAACTTAAATTCAATGTTTCAGTTGTATTATAATTACACTAAGATAACCGTTAAATGACCCGAAACATCAAAAATTAGTGGTCTTGAAGAACAATTATATTTGTAATTCTCAATTACTATTACTTTTTCATGCTAATTATAATTACAGATACATGCAATTTAACTCATACGTAAATTTAATTTTTGGAGAAGTTTGTCGGGAAGTGCGATCAGCAAAGAACAACATAAATAAACAAAACCATATTTATTTATTTCTTGCCAAATAAATATTCTACGGTCAACTATCTACACCTCATCGTAAATTTAATTTAATTGAAAATATTTCTTATGAACAGAAATCCTTAAAGTTAAAATGAATCGATACGCAAGCACGCAATCATAAAATCGATAATATTGTTATTTCTTCGAAAATATATAAATAAACCGCAATATGCTAATAAATCTATACGTATTGTATCTATACTTTACTTTATACTATACTTATACTATACTTATCTATACTATACTTTACTTAAACTGGATATCATATCTATATTTTGGAGTCATAATAACACAATTTTTTTCCGTTTTGGTATGTATTTGTAAATACTGTTACGATTACTTGTAATTGTACTTTGGCTCAGCTTGTAATTACTTATTGCCCAACTTTGGCTTAAAGGTTACGGACAAGGTGGGTGAAATCTTCCCCAAATTCGTAACTTCAGACAAACTGTTTTTTTAATAGACTACTTCTTGAATCTTTCAAAAAAAATTGTTGGTTGGTTAGACATTATTATCGAATGCACTAATTCATAAGATGGTTATAATTTTACTAGATTGAAAAAATAATTTACCATTTTTTTTTTTTAAATTTTGATTGTCATTTATAAATCACAAAACAAGTAAAATTTTACCAAAAAACAGAAAACATTTTGAAAGTATCGGACTAAATCTCAATATAAATAACAAACAACTAAACTGGAATAGGAGGTTGTTTAAGACGTCAATCACGTAACTGAAATGTCAGAAATCAATAATTACAACTGATTTCAAAATATTCTGCGTTATAATAATTTATATTATTATGGTGAAATAATAATTTTTCTCCTAAAACTAGCACTGGCGTACTAGAAAGTATTTCTTTAAGTTGTACACTGTTAGAAGTTCACACACATGCACACACACGCACACGCACGCACGCACGCACGCACGCACACACACACACACGCAAAAACAATTTTAAATTTGTTAAATATACCTATTCCATTCTCTCTCCCCAAAATCCGCCTTATTGGCCTACATCCCTCATAAAGCTTCCTGATATCCTTGACATATTTATCACTTTCCAGATTTCTCCCTCTCAAACCACTGTTGATTCCCTGGACGACCTATCATCAGATCATAGTCCAGTCCAATCCCATATCACAGCCCTCGAAGAATGGTGTCGTAATTGGAAGATTAAAATGAATTCCAACAAGACTGCCCAACAGTCTCCATTAATAATGTTGATCTTACCCCCGTCGAACAGATCCGCTACCTTGGACTACATTTGGACAAATGACTAACCCGGAATCCTCTTCCGTGTGAAGTGAGCTTTGGGGCTCCACTAAACCTTCGAATTCCTCACGTATCCAATCATTGCAATCCATAATCCTTCGTAAAATCCTCAGTGCTCCTTACTTTGTCACAAATAAAATCATACAAAAATATTTTAATGTTCCATATTCAACCGATCTAGTCCGAACCAGATATCATCCCTTCCATTACAAACTCCCATACCCACTAATTTCTAACCTTGCTTACTCTTCCATTTCTGATAATCCTCCGAGGCGCCTGAAAAGAAGATGACCACGAGACCTGCTAACGTAAAATATCATTTGAGTGCTACCAATGGGTAGTTTCTCTACACGCTTGTCACACTCCATTTTAACTGAGATCAAATTTACTAAATGTATTATAATGTACAGTTGTAAATAGCAATAAATAAATAAAAAATTGTTAAATATATATGGAATGAATCATTGAAAATCAGTCGAAACTGGTAAATATGTCAACAATTCGACTTAACGTCAAGGCTATATTTACCCTTCATGTTGGCCATACTCCCTCAAGCATTGTCATAAGTCAAAAATATTCCAGCATTTGTTAAGCAGTGATTTTACAATTACAATTTTTTTACTGTTAAGGGTATTTCAACAAAGGGTTGTATACTTTATGTTTGTGTAAATAATACAATAAAAACAGAAAACGTTGTTGAATTTTTAAGAAGCGTTTGCCTACTTGCCAAGAAATTAGGGAGCAATTAGAGATTTTGAGCGCCAAAAAAGTTTATTTGGAAGTGGTTTGATGGTAAAAAAAAAATAATTATATCGAAATACCGAATTTTTTCACCCATGTATTAGTTGTACTGTTCCATTCCTATCCAGATACATGGTAAAATATATTTAGAAATTAAAACAATTTGAAGAATAATTCGCAATTATAAAGATGAACATTGTTACAGCGATTGGGAGAAATCAAAATCTAAAATATAATTATACTTCCAAACTCTTAAACTTATCATTTCATTTGTCTTTTGCGAACACTGACATTTGACAACACTGACAGCCTGAGCTTCAGTCTTCGGGTTGAGGTTGGGTTTCCCAAGTTGTAGGTCACTGCTCCTTTAACTGTCGGTAACTACAAGTAGTTATCAATCATTTTTTGATATAATCCTTCATTGACTCCACTTACTATTCCCGATCAAATTGACTATTTTTTTGAAAATAAGAACAGCAGTTTCTGGTTTTAATTTGGATTTTTATGTATTTTTTTAATAATTTATTTATTGTTATTTACAACTGTATAAAAATCTATACAACAAGTAAATTTGCTGTAGGTTACATAGTGTATCAATCAATCTACCCATTGATAGAACTCCAATAACATTTCAAGAGGAGAAGATCTCGAGGCCATCTTCTTTTCACACGCCTAGGAGGATTATTAGGTAATGAAGGAGAAGCCAGATTAGAAACAAGTGGATTTGGTTGTATGGGAAGGAATATTATCTGGTTCGGGCCAAATCGCCAACATATGGAACGTTGAGGTCCTGATGGATGACTTAATTTGTAACAAAGTAAGGAGCATTAAGAATTTTACGAAGGATTTTGGACTGTAAGGATTGGATTAGGGAGGAATTTGATTTTTTATTTAGAATAGGAGATAGCATTGTTAACCTTGCAAGGGTTTGAGTTAGTTTGATGTTGATATTTTGATTTTAGGTAAAGCGGCGATTTAGGTGAATTCCTAGTTATCTTACTGTTTCACTGGCAGGATTCCATTTCACACTTATACCTTTGAGGAGTAGTTTCGGTGAGTCTGGTGGGGTTCTGGGAGTAAAAACTTTTGAAGTACATTTTTCAATGTTCAAACTATTTATCCATTTAGTGAAGTATTGTTCTAGATCACTAAGGTGACTTTGTAAAATATTTCTAGGCGTTGCTATATCGTCCTAATGAGAGAACAATGCTGTATCGTAAGCATAGCTATGGCCAGTAACAATTAAAATAAAATTATGACACTACTTTCAAAACCTATCCCGCTTAATTGTGTCAAAAAAACTGTTTTGTTATTATAAGCCTGGACGAGTAGTGAGATCGCTACATTATTGCTAATGATTGTCAAATGTGGAGGCAAACATAGGAAACAAATATTTACCAATGTATATTGGACCAAAGTGTGGCCCTTCCTACCTTTAGTTAATCATTAATATTGTGAACGCTATTTCGCGAATATGGCTTGGCCTGACCCGCTCATAGAATTTTCTTTGACTGTTGTAGTTTTAGGATTTTATAAACATAATTATAAAAGAAAAACAGGTAGACATTTAGGTGTAATTTAAAAAGGTTTTTTGATTCGTGAGGACTGGGCCTATTATTTTAAAAACTTAAAAAAGATAAATGAGTCGACATTTATCAAGACGGCTACCGGACTATAAATCTTGAAATGAGTCTTCTAAAATGGAAGCGAAATATCATTTCAGTTTGGAAAGAAAAATAATAGATATAATAACAGTTTTTAAACGAAAGGTGAACGAGTTCTTGATCTAATATAACATCGACTCAAAGACATTTCATCATCAGTAATATAAATGTGGTAAGGGAGCTAATCATCATTTCGTATATTATAGAGTTTGGATAGAAGTGGATATAAAATCCACAATGGAAATTTCTGGGATATTGGATATTATGCAACAATTAAAAGACGAAATCGTAATTCCTTTTAAACCGAGCCAGAGTCCTTCGATATTACTGCGTGTGGTTGCGGTCTAAGTGTTTTCATCTGGAGTTATATTGAGTTGGTGAAAATTATAAATGAATAAACAGATGGTGAAATACGAGGAATAAATATTAGCAGATTAGGAAACAAAGCATAAGCTCTTGGCGTAGTATATGAAACATTTGTAATAAATTTTAATATTTATATTTGAAGTACCACCAATGGGTGGTTCCTTCCCAAGATTTTCAAGTGTATATGAAACATACTACATATTTACTTATTGTATTATTTTGTACAGTTGTAAATTACAATAAATAAATAATAAAAACAAAAAAAAACAAAAAAACATTTATATAAATAAGCAAAAAAGTTAACTCAACCAATGAACTCTTTTTTCCAGCCGAATATCGCCAAGTTAAACGGTCGGCCTGTAAACAAGGAAACAGTCTCTGTTGTGACAGTACTACCGCGACAGAAAACTAACTGCGGAAATGGCACTTAAACATTCAATGGAGAAGGGTTTAAATTAAACATTTTTTATTTGTTAAAAACTTTTATTTGATATTTCCCCAAATTAATAAAAACGGGAATTTAAAAATGCAAAGAATGTTTAGTTATTACACCAATTTGTATTTTAAACAACTAATAAATATAAAAAATAAATATAAGTACTTTGTGCTTTGTAAGAAACACCATGATTTCAATGAAGTATAAAAATAATGTTTAAAGATCTAAAGAAAAAAACATTTTTTTTACGTACATTAATGTTAGGAGTTCATTGTTAACTATTTTTGAGTTTGACATTTATTTTTATTTTGTATGTCGTCAGCTTGGATGGAAATTAACTTTCTAAAAATAATAATTAAGAATAAATAATGACTAATTATAACATAACTAGTACATTTCACAAAACAATTTGTCTTTTATAGTTCCAGTAAATATAAAATATATGATATTATATTTATTTATTTAACCTCTTATCCTGCCTTCACGGAAATAATTAAAGCACAATAGTTCTTAATTCATATATTTTTTCTTGGGCGTTTCGGGGAAACTGTGTTCACTATTAGGCGTCCGATTTTTTTACAGTATTTGTATTTT
>NW_027106189.1:639631-641903 GCF_000696795.3 Halyomorpha halys | reverse complement strand
TATCCTTATTAACTATAAAAATGTGTGAACATTGTTTCCCATTTTATTTAATCGTGTGGAAAATCCTTAATGGGTCATTATCTCTACAATGAACAATTCCTGTCCCTTACTGATCGTAGATCTTTATTATTAATATATGGATATAACAAAAAAAGTCTTAGAGGAAGGATCTTACTAACAACTCACTCATTTGGAATATTCGTTCTATTACAGTTGCAGGTGATAAAAAAAATCTCAAAATTTGATTTCCTCATAAGGGTTAATTTTTTCGTATTTGAACTCTCCTATCAACGACATGGAAAGAAACACAGTAAAATTGAAGCGGGATTTCTGACAAGAATACTTAGTAATACTAACTACTTTAAGGAAAACGAATTTATCTTCACGGTTTAGATTTTACATTATAATACATTTATGTGTCATATTTTCAACCTCACAACCCTGGAAGATTGAAAACTCGGTCAATCCTCAAGAACGTGCATGATAGAAAAATTAGTTCGGTTCAAAACACTGGGACATTCCCATCGAATCCGTCTGTAACCTTCTAGATTTTGCTAGCTCATTTGCTTACGCCTGGTTAGCAACCAATATCAGGATTCTATCTGTTTCGTCTAACCTTGGGGAATTGGTTAAAACCTAATTATGCAACGAACTTACGCGTCATTAGTTATAGCCATTTTAAGCAGACCTCACTACGCCATCACACTGCAAACCATGAGAACTTTAGTTGAAACTCCAGGGTTGTGAGAAGTTTCAACTAAAGCCTGCTTTACAATTTCACTTATACTTTCTACATCTACTTTTAAATTCAAAAACTAGTAATTTATGTGACAGCCTTTTTATAAAAATAGATCACTAAAAAGGTAAGAAACAAAATGCAATAAAAAAAAATCAATGAAAAAAAATTTTTTAGAGTTTTTTTCGTGGTAGAAAATATCGCATTTGTAGAGAATGACCCTAATACAAATTTATTTCTTGGCACAAAACACAGACCTTATCAATTCTTTAAATATATAATAACATTTTAATTTACAACTATAACAATGAAATTTGCTCAATGACTAGATTAAATTTCTATTCTATAAACTAAATTAATGTACAATTACAAACCAATTAATCAAAAATTAAGGGTTAAAATAAACACTATTCATTCATGAATCCTGCCTGACCCGCACAGAGCTGACTCATTGACGAACAATGAAATTCACTTGAGCCTTTTACGAGGTGCAGAATAGCATTCGTTCCGAATAATGCGATAAAAGGCGTGTAACAGCTGAATCGATCAATCTAATGCAAACTCTATAATCGATTTTATAAGCCGAAATAATAACTTAGATGTTTACTTTTGAGCTACGTGAATATTACAGTTAATTTTATTTGAACTCAATAACTTATTTAATTCATTTTTTCCTACGTATTGCTACATGGGACTCCTTATAATTGTTATGAAGAAAGATAATAATAAAGATATATTTTCAGTTAATTTAATTGTATGGATTACTTTAGTAATAAATAATTCGTGCCTAAGTGAGAGATACCATAACGAAATTTAGAAATATTCAGGACATAAACCATTTTAACTAAGGATATAACTAACGGACAAAAGAATTTGTTTTTCCAGATAATTAAATTATAGAGTTTTAAAAAAATTAAGTAAATTTTTTACTGAGATGGAAACATCTATTGTGTAAGATACACTTCCAAATGAGCTGCGTCAGGATGAATCTCATAAAAGTTTTTTATTCGCAAACAATATTGAATTTATTAGATAATGACCCTGACTAAAATATATCAAATGAAATACTGATACTGAGCTAAAATAAAGACATGTAATTAAATAAGACTAAGAATATATCTCAGTAGATTAAATAGACAAAAAATAAAACATATAATGAGAAACTCAATAATAATTATTATTATTATTATTTTTTCAGTGATATAAATTTTGTTAAACTTTTTTTAAAAATTAATATTAACAGATAAATAAATTTACATGATTAGGACTCCATCTTGACAAGAAACGTACTTGGAATCCACACACAAGACTGAAACGACAAGAAAATGCTCGTCGATTCCGATTGCTACAACACTTACTAGACAAACGCTCTAAACTTCTCATTCACTACAAAAAATTAGTATACATTACAATAATCAGAACAATTTGGACATATGGAATTGAGCTCTGGGGCTCCACCAAACCATCAAATTCCTCCTTCATCCAATCCTTACAATCCAAAATCCTACGTAAAATCCTTGATGCTCCTTATTACGT
>NW_027106189.1:621783-639531 GCF_000696795.3 Halyomorpha halys | reverse complement strand
CACGGGACCTTCTAGTTTAAATTAATGTTTGAAGTACCACCAATGGGTGGTTCCTTCCCAAGATTTTCAAGTGTATATGAAACATACAACATATTTACTTATTGTATTATTTTGTACAGTTGTAAATTACATTAAATAAATAAATTTCAAAAAAATGACATGAGTAAATTATTTGAATAATATTTATTAAAGCAATGATTAGTTTTTATTAATAATATGATTTTATCAAATTATAAATGTATTAGAACAAAAACGTTTATACAACCAGTCGAATGAAAAATGTATCATACAGGATAAAGATGTTAAACTGTAATTGTCTAGGCTAATATCAAGTAAAATAATTTTTTTAAACCAGTGTTTACTTAACATTATAAGAATAACTTTCAAATCAAAGAATGATAATATTAATATTAAAAATAAGGATTCCCAAATAGCCGTTATTTTATTAGTAAAATTAGTCATCTTTTGAATCGGTAACATGTTAGTACAAAAAAAATTATTGTTATATTTTGAAACTACGTTCTCATATATCATCATTCATAACAAAAATATCTGGAAGGGGTGAACCTATCGAATTCATTCGCTATGCGAACTGTGCAGGGTTTTAATGTTTAGGATTAGTTACAAGAATGCCACAATAAAAAAAAATAGCGTAAAAGTAATACGGTATATATATGTAATTATTTATTATTTACTTATGCACTTTTTACTTATGAATTCCCATTACAATAATAATCGTTGTTTTATATTGTAATTAGCTAATTATAAATATTTTAAATTTAAATACCAAGTTTTAAAATGAAAATCAGACAAATACGAAATAAGAACGATATATAACTCCTGGACAAGAGATCATATCACAAAACAAAAAGGCAATCCTTCCCCGCCGGACCCGCACCGCCAAAACCCCCCAGGAGCGATGGTCCTATATCTCTTTTGAAATATTAGCTTAAAACGGGAAGAGGAGACTTTAAGTAGTTTAATCGAGAAATATTTAAAATGCGCCTGAAATTTTAAAAAACGGCATGAATTATAATAAACATGAATAAGAGTGAGAGGTTAATGAAAATCAGATAAATACTAAATAAGAACAATATATATTCAATATTAATTGAATATAGTTAAAAAGAAAAAAAAAAGAAAAAAAGAAAACTGAAAAATTATGTATACAAACCAGCATAATTTCAGCGATAGATATTCATATTTAATTGCTAAGTTAAAGAAATTTTCAGAAATTGGCAATTTTTATGAATTTTTTAAAACTATTCCTAACTTATAATAAACCTTCAAATATACTTCAGGATAGGTTCATTTTTTACATATGTGATTATGTAAATGTATGGTATGTATATGTTTATATTTTATTTTAAGTCAATAACATTGATTATAAATGATACTAAAAATATCATCGTGATAATTAATTAGTTATTAATCTATTATATTGTGTAATATATTAAGTAATTTATGATTGAATAAAATCATTTCTCAATTATAATAAAATATATCCACATATCATCAACAATCTTAGTTGATTCACTTCAAGTATCCAATCTGACCATTCTAAAAGACAATCTTAATTACATCCTCATATCATTAAAAAAATGCAGGCTATTCAGCACCTAATTTTAATTACATTATTTGTATTTTTTTATTATTAATTAATTATTTGTAACTATTATCTACTAACTTATGAACACCAAATAGTTCAACCTATTGGTTAGGATAGCCTGCAAATTTTATTAATGACTAATATTGAGTTGTGAAATTAAAATTGAGTTAATCCTTTAGAATGGCCAAAAAGTTTGATATTTAGAATGAATCAATGATGATTTATTATATTACAATTGCTTAATAAAATCATTCTGGAACAAGAAATTGAAATATATATAAAACATAACTATTTTTACTTTTTTTATTTTTTATACAGGATATTATAAAAATAAAAATATTAAAAACGTTTTAAACCGTAATTAATTGAAAATATTAATTTAAAATGAAGAGATCTCTATGCAGTTGCGTGAACCTAACAATCAGAAGATATTCTATAGTAACTCCCCTAATTACAGCTTATTTATTGTTAATAAATTTTTCAAGAGGGGCCAACCACTTACTTATGTTTTGAAGGCAAGAGTGGGGAAAATGAGAAGATTCTATAACCCGGAATTCGAAGTTAGGTAACGTCCTGGAAACGTTTCGGACTGGGAAGGGGAATTTCTCCAGCGGTGCCTACGTGCCTAAGGACAGGTCACATCCAAACCAAATACCAAACAAATGGATTCATATTGTCTCTGTCCAGTAGTAATTGAAAGTTATACTAAAAAAAAAAAAAAAATAAAAATAAAAAAAAAAAAAAAACCTACATCTATCATTTGCGTGCGAGACCGTATCACAACAGCTCTAGAGTAACCTTGATAAAAACAGGCAGATAAATTAACGACAGGATATTTCAGAATAATTCTTCAGTATCAAGATGGTTTAGATTTGTCTACATCTATTAGTTCAAGTAATATTGTTACATTTGCGTAACTAGTTTCGTACAATGTTTACAACATTTTTTTTTTTACTTTCACTAAACCACACATGGAATGTATAGTAAGGGAAAGCACTGTGATAGTGAAAATTTTTGAATTCGAGTTTAAAAATCCAAATAACCATTTTT
Source organism: Halyomorpha halys (assembly GCF_000696795.3). Lineage (NCBI taxonomy): Eukaryota > Metazoa > Arthropoda > Insecta > Hemiptera > Pentatomidae > Halyomorpha > Halyomorpha halys. The sequence continues at coordinate 636,872 of NW_027106189.1, read as the reverse complement.
TTCAAAAATGGCTCTGTGTGAACAGCCAAGCTCAAAAAAATAGAAAATTCGTTCAAAACTGAAATTACATAATTAAGGCTGGTATATACCTAGGATGTTACAAAGTTTTTGTCAAAATCGATCAACCGAAAGTATCACATTAGAGAATCCATTTTACACTTTTCTTTTTTAAAATGTTCTTCATGAAAGCTCAAAAAATTTTGATTAAACTCAGTAAATAGATGTAAAATTAAGTAATATTTAATATCAGATATAATATCCACATTGAAGTAGTCTGACAAGACTTAAATGAAGAATTTGTAAAAAGTCTTCCGCCAAAGTATTTTTAATTTTTACTCATTTGAAATAAATAACCAGTTCTCAATGTTAACAATGAATGCAGTCCCCAATCATAAAAAATGGATAAATAAAAAATATCAAAAAATTCAATAAATAATCAAAGGAGAAAAAAGGAAAAATCCAGACAGTTCGATCTCTTCCGATTGAATTCATACACAGCTTCGTTGTTTTTTGTTAAACTGTTGTATTCTTGACAGAAACAAAATCCTTATTCATTATTTTTACCTCGATAAACCCAAAATTACGATCCTTTTTAGTAAGTAAAACTTGTGTGATGCCCACCAGGTTGTTTTTTAAGAATTTTTTCCAGACAAATCTTTTCATGTGTTGTTTCCGTCAAGAAAGTTCTATTCTAGATTGGTATGGCAGTGAAACCCAAAAATTATTTCTAGACAAAAATTAAAATTGAAAATGATTAATTATTGATATAAATTTTAATCAATGTGCTACTTTTTCGACATAATGGAGTGGCACATGTTAAATTTGCAGAAACGAAGAAGAGATTTTTATTTTTAGAAAAAGACTAGGGAAAAGCCATTCAGACTTTTGAGAATAACGTTTGCAACCAGTTTAATAAAGAAACAACATAGGAGAACATGGATGAACAGCCTTTAGTGAAAACAACTTCGGATTCTAGAAGTCTTGTTTCATTCAGGAACATTGAGCCAGGTTTTTTTGTAATTTGTAACTATAAGGATTACTGCAAAATGTGCATTTTTTAATTTTAGTAAATATTTTTTTATTTAGACTAAATCCGAAAGCAGTAATGAAGCATTTCAAGTCCTCCATAGTGACAATATCCTCCAATTAATTTTTTTCTTAAATATGAAGTATTTTAATTTAAGTATCCTCCAATCCCACATCACCACCCTTGAAGAATGGTGCCAAAACTGGAGGATTAAAATTAATTCCAATAAATCCTACCAAATCACATTTACCCTTCGTCGTAAACCCATGACCTATTGCCTACAGTGTCCTTTAATAATACCCCACTTATTCCTGTCGAACAGATCCGTTACTCAGGACTACATCTCGACAAACGACTGACATGGAATCCTCATACAAGACTAAAAAGACAAGAAACTGCTCGTCGATTCCGACTATTACAACATTTACTAGACAAACTGTCTAAATTGCCAATCCATTACAAAAGACTGATCTACATGACTATTATAAGGCCTATCTGGACAAAGGGAGTTGAGCTTTGGGGCTCCACTAAACCATCAAATTCCTCCCGAATCCAATCCTTACAGTCCAAAATTCTTCTTAAAATCCTTAATGCTCCTTACTTTATCACAAATCAAGTCATCCAACAGGACCTCAATGTTCCATATGTTGCCGATTTGGCCAGAACCAGATACCATTCCTTCCATGATAAACTTCTCAACCACCCAAATCCACTTGTTTCTAACCTGGCTTCTCCTTCATTACCTAATAATCCTCTTAGGCGTCTGAAAAGAAGATGGCCTCGAGATCTTCTCCTCTAGAAATGTTATTGGAGTTCTATCAGTGGGTAGATTCTCCACATGTTTGTATCATGTTACTATGTCACCTACAGCAAATTTACTTGTTGTATATATGTGTATACAGTTGTAAATAACAATAAATAAATCATTAAAAAAAAAATTAAGTATAAAAAAAAGTCTGTAAATTTATTTTAACATTTTGAAACTTCAACTTCAGTCTATTTTTTTTTCCTAATAACCCTTTTAGATACGATAAATCAACTTTGGTTTCCTTCAAGCCCACACCTCCTTTATCCATCCTCCTGAGTCCATTTCCTTCGACGTGTTGATTTTATCCTTTCCCGAAAACCTGCCTCTTGTACAGTTTTTCGAAATAGTGTTCTGTCAGTTATTACCTCTGTCTTCATGCCATTTTCCACTTCTCGAAACCAAGTGGGTTTGGTTTTGTAATTTCTTAATAGGTCAAAGAACTGCTTTGTTAGTCTATCCTCGTCCATTCTATGAATATGTCTATAAAACTGTAGTATTTTTTTTTTTTTTTTTATCAATATATTTTATTACAAAGTTATGTGTTTATTAAGGTGTAAGTTCAATATTCCGCACTTTTAAAATTCAGAATATTTAAAAGAAAAGAAAATTGTTTTTATAATTTATTTATTTATTATACTTATGTTATTATTATTTTAATTAATTTTTTTGTATAAAACTTGTCCAAAACTAATTTTACTTCATTTATTTTTTTGGATTTTATAAGTTTATTTAATTCTTTAGTAAATTTTAATTTTAATTTTAACTTTCTAATTTTTTTTTAATATAAAGATTTTTATGAGTTTATTTAATTACATAAAAATTAGTATTTAGTTTGTTTCTAAATCAGAATTTTTCAATCTTATAATTTAATTTAATTTAGTTTTTATTACTTTTTTTTCAGTTACTATATATAAATGTATATATATTTTATTTTTTATAATTTGTTTTTGTAAATTTCGGTAAATGTATGAAGTTTTTCTTTTTTCAATCGACCTCCGCCAAACGGATATTATATTAGCATAGTATTTTTTTTCTGATACTGTATTTGTATATTTTTTTTAAATAAAAGAAATTATTATTAAATTATAAAAATGTTTCAATGTTTTAACCGTTTTATTTAATTTTGTGGAAAATCCTCACAAATTTATTTCTTGGCACAAAACTCAGACCTTATCAATTTTCTCTTCCTCTCCTTTTAGTTCTAAAGAGGAAACTTTCAGCATCCTATGACAAATTAGTTTATTAACAGTACCAAAACAACTGTTAACGCTAGACCACACATAGCGATAGAGAACACGAAGTCGATACAGTCAACGTAAGGCACGTCCGGCGATAACAAAGAAAGACAACAGATCGGAAGAGTTTCTAATATTTCATAACAACAAGGTTACGTTAAAATAAAAGGCAATACTACTATCCAGAAAGCTAAAAAAAAAAAGTATATTGTTTTTTTATATATTAAAAGAACATAAAAAAGTTTTATTAACAAAATGTTAAATCAAAACACCTGATATACGTTTATGAAGGCTATAAAGATGACCATAAAAAAAAAGTAAATATCAAAAGCAATCATAGTAGACTAATAATCTGCTTCATAAAAACAAAACCAAGTATTAACATGAAAAAAAAAATATTAAAATTATGAAATTATAAATCTCAAGTACTCAATTAAAATTTATGTGAGTAATATCTCATCAATTAGCACAAGGTTAACTAAAAAAAAAAAAAATTATTTGTATTAATTTAAAATTTTGGATGCATAATTATAAACAAAATGTCATAGCTTGATTTATTTTTAATAAAAATTAACTTTCTATAACGAATATTACTTCCATTTCTTGAATGCCTGCATCAAACTTTCTACATCTTGATTTCCTCACGTTTTTGTTTTTCCCCCCACGAATGGCAACTCAATATCAAACAAAGATGTTTTATTGTATTCAGTTCGTTGTTATGAGTCTGTCATAATAAAATCAAAGGGTTATTGTTGAAGATGTTTACATATGGTTGAAATCGATAGCCTATATTAGATTCTAGTAGAGTCCGAATTTTTGAGCGGTAAAAACAGAAAAAGTGTGGAGTAAAAAACCTAAAATGTATATACAACACCAAATCCTGTAATAACCATAAACTTTAATTTATAATATTAATGCATGGAAAGCTTACCTAACCTTGTTTAAATCAAATTAACTCGCTAAATACTCTCTACATTTATGCAAAGATACATGAAAAAATCTAAAATTTAGTCCAAGATTAAAGAGCCATGAGGAAGCTAATTCCATTAAATACTATACTATGGAGGAAGGAATTCAATTTTTCATTCATAATTCAATTTTCATAACTTCCTAAAACTACCTAAATTTTATGCTTTAGAAAAATATGTAAAGGTGGCTAAGTAAAAAGGATTTTTTTTTATTTATTTATTTAATTAATGTAATTTACAACTATACAAAATAATACAATAAGTAAATATGTTGTATGTTTCATATACACTTCAAAATCTTGGGAAGGAACCACCCATTGGTGGCACTTCAAACATTAATTTAAATTAGAAGGTCCCGTGGCCATCTTCTTTTCAGACGCCTCGGAGGGTTATCAGGGATTGTTAAGGATGGAAGATTAAGAAGTTTAGGATAGTTAAGGAGTTTGGAATGAAAAGACGGATATCTGTTTTGGGCCAAATCTGCAACGAATGGAATGTAAAGGTCTTTGAGAATGAGTTTATTTGTAACGTAATAAGGAGCATCAAGGATTTTACGTAGGATTTTGGATTGTAAGGATTGGATGCGGGAGGAATTTGATGGTTTGGTGGAGCCCCAGAGCTTAATTCCATAAGTCCAAATAAGTAGAAAGGAGAATTCAAAAAATATTCTTCCACGGAAAATTGTTCACTATAGTGTTATTTAAATGTTCATTTATTTATTTATTTTTTTAAAAATTTTTATGGTTTTTCTTTCGAGGTTTGGTGGAATTTAATGCTAGTGAAAAAAAATCCAATTTTTATTCATTGGGGAAAAAGATAGCGCGAAAATCTGGTCTAATCACAAGATTATTTTAAAAACCCTTTTGATGAATCAGTGTGTTTTTAATGAGTGAGTAAACTTGAGATTAAAAAAAAATTGAAAATCTGTACCCACCACAACCCTCCACGGGTTTACTACTTTTAAGGAAGTACTGTTATTTGAACTACGATTGTACGAGGAGGTGATCACGCTCAACCACCAGATTTTTCCTCAATTAAGGGTGCCAACTTTATGAGACTGAGTGGACCCGGGAATGTTCCCCGAACTCACAGGATTGACTCAAGGCTACAGTAACAGAATAAATAGTTATCTGCCACAGTTCAATTCGTCCCTATAATAAAACAAAAATTATTAGTGCTTGTACTTTGTACACTTGTATTTATGAATTATAATTGTCATGCTTGTTTATGAAACAGGGTCTAGAACTCTAATACGTGTCGAAAGTAGGTTAATTGTGGTGTTCTTATACCTGTGCTATACTAATGATCTAGTTCTTGTTATGAAAGGATGCAGAAACTCTCCCATTAAATATAACACCTATGGACATTGGTAAAAAATTAGGATTTTCAAAGCATAAAAAAAAAAAAAAATATTGAGATAGAACATATGAAATATCAGTCCTAGGGTATGATCCAAATGAAAAAAAAAAAAAAGAATTTCAATGATAGTTTTAATAAAAAAAAAAATTTCTGCGAACACCCCTAAAAACAAATTTGTTTAACCCTTATTCAAAGAAACGTTAGAGTTTGCATCAATGAACTCGAAAAATGAAAAGTTTGCCTTTTTTTTTTATTCATTTTAGAATATTTTATTTTATAAAAATGGTAGTCGGTAGAACTTAAATTTTTTTTACGACTTAGTCTAACATGTTTGCAGAATTAGAAAAAAATGAAATATCCAATTCGCGTGTTTATTGATTTAAATTCAACACGTTTCTACAAAATAGTTATTGAAAAAAAAGCTTGTTGGGCGTTGGGAGAAATATATATATAAGCAAAGGGAAGTTATTTTGAATAAAAATAATGTCGTTTAATTATATTTTTCTTCAATTATCTAATGCCAAGACAATGGTTCAAAGATAATTTATGAATGTGTCATTCCATATCAACTTAACACAGTTTTAGAATTTACCATCAGCATTTATCCAATTTTACACAGGTTTTGTGTAGATGCCATTTTCTCAGCTTTGGAATCAAATGATAATGTAGCGGTTCCACCATTTACATATTTCTAGCTAACTGGCGTAGTAGATGACATTTCATGCTCAACTCAATAAATGATTGGTACTAGAAGCAATAGTGTCGAATTACACTACGGTGATTCTAACAGCAAATTAACAATTCTAATCACCTAATCACTGTTTCCTAAAGAATTACTGTTTCTAGGTCAACGGTTGTGCAAATAGATAATATGTTCAGGATTACACTCGACCTCCACATTCCCCCCCCTATATCCTCCTATTAACTTTATATCTCCCTACCATAGAGTCGATCCACGATTGATATGGTAGAAAGAATTATCTGCCACGAGCTGGACTCGAAACCAGGCTCGGGAGGTATGAGAATAGAGCATTACTCACTGACCTATCCCATTTCCAAATTTTATTTATTTCTCTCAGCAACACTATCACACAATAAATCAACGACGATTTAAAAAAAATATACATATACAGCCAACATCCTATATGCTCAAGATGAATCTCCAAAAATCCTACGCAGACCTGACATTAGAAAGTTTTAGTTGCTCAAGTCCTGATCGCCATAACATAGTTCAGAGACAGGTTACTCAATTCTTTATGATAGGGAGCGGTAAAGATATGGTTTCGTATTAGGTTAATGTCAGTAGGAAAAAATAATGAGTGACTAATATGTCAAGGTGATATCAGAAACCGTTAAGAAAAAAATATATGTCCTAGTAAAATTATGACTTTTTTAATATATTATTAATTCATTCACTTTCAAGACTATATTACACTTAAATTATTAAGCATAATACACATTAATATTCGTTCTTCAGTAATATTTTGTTTGTTGACATGAGATGTGCCAGTAATGCTAGCAAGCATTGGATTTTCATTTTACTAATCAATAGCAATACAAAAATGACAGATTTATGGAGAAAGTCGAAGCTTTTATTTTTAAAATTCAAAATATTAAGTAATACTAATTTTTACTTAATTTTTTTTTTATTATTTATTTATTGTAATTTACAACTGTACAAAATAATACAATAAGTAAATATGTTGTATGTTTCATATACACTTGAAAATCTTGGGAAGGAACCACCCATTGGTGATACTTCAAACATTAATTTAAACTAGAAGGTCCCGTGGCGATCTTCTTTTCAGACGCCTCGGAGGATTATCAGGGATTGTTAAGGATGAAAGATTAAGAATTAATGGGTTAGGATGGTTAAGGAGTTTGGAATAAAAAGACGCATATCTGTTTTGGTTCAAATCTGCAACGAATGGGATGTTAAGGTCTTTATGAATGAGTTTATTTGTGACGTAATAAGGAGCATCAAGGATTTTACGTAGGATTTTGGATTGTAACGATTGGATGCGGGAAGAATTTGATGGTTTGGTGAAGCCCCAAAGCTCAATTCCATATGTCCAAATTGGTCTGATTATTGTCATGTAGATCAGTCTTTTGTAATGAATGGGAAGTTTAGAGCGTTTGTCAAGTAAGTGTTGTAGCAATCGGAATCTACGAGCAGTTTCTTGTCGTTTGAGTCTTGTGTGTGGATTCCAAGTAAGTCTCTTGTCAAGATGGAGTCCTAAGTATCGACTTAAAATTTAAAGTTGGAATTTTGAATTTATTCTCACTATTTAGATATCGCAATAATGTATTCCATATCATATAAAGATTTTTAATTTCATTTATACATTTTTTACTACTACTGACTTATGTATGAAGTATATAGTAAGGTGAAAATTTCGAATTTGAGTTTTGAACGGAAATAAAAGTTTTAAGTCCCCTTGAGTCCAAATATACAAGATCCTCAAAATTATTGATGTGTTTGAGTATGCGTGCGTACGTGCGCCCGTGCGTGCGTGAATGATTAACTTAGCCCTGAAACGAAAATTATTAAAGGTTCTTTTAATTACTTATTTACGGCAGGTATATGCCTGGAATGTTACAGCAACTTTTTCGCTTAATCCGAAGGGCTATTTTAAATCATTGATTTTACAATGGTATAAAGGATAGTTGTAAAACAAAAGTGTAATGGAAAACTGACTATGACGATTTTTATTAACTTTGTCTCATCAATGTCCAATCAAGTGGTTTTTAATACTAGCTAGGTATTGTTCCGATTGAAATAGTTTTAAAGAGCTTCAATGAAGAATTTTCTAACCTTTCTTTTAAGTACATTTAATTTTTATTTTTGTAAATAATTTACAATCTCTCATTGCATGTACATAAATATAATTGTTTATAATGTTGTGTTAAATGTAAAATGTTATAAGTATAGGATTGTGAGCAGCTCTATTTCAAGTAATGTTAAAGGTTAAATGCATAAGAGCTCCTAGCGGATTTTTTGAGCAACTTGTTTTATAACCTTTTCTTCCAAAAGTCCATGTCATTGTTTACATACAAATTTCGATTAAAGTAATTTATTACAACATGTCTAAAGTGAGTGAAAAGTGGAAGTTGTGTAGAAGTTTGACCACTGAGTGTATTTTTGATCTTCTAACTTGTAAGGAAGAGAATCAATATGAACTAATTGACGACTGTCATTACATTATTATTATTGTCATCTATTGCTTTATTAGTTTAAAAAACATCCAAAACAATACTACCACAGTCAAAACACAAACTACGAGCAAGTAACCTAACACAACAAACAAAACGGTGACGAGCTCAGCTGGTCTGTTGTGTAACGCCATTCTCCATTCAGCAGACGTAGTAACAGACTCTCAACCATGTTATATATTATATCATATTACATGGTAAAAGAAGGAAATATTTCTCCATTTAACATGTTAAACTAGAGATTATAAATACCCCTTATGAAGGAATTCGATTTAACTAAAAGAGAAAATAAATATTTCCGTGCTTCCATGGTTGTTATGACAATATTCATGGAAAAACATAACAGCAGTTTTGTTGATCTATGAATGGAAATATAGCAAGAGGAAATATTAGAAGTTGCAGTTTCGAGTACTTGTTAATTACAGAACCACAATTCTAGAAAAATAAACTATTTATAGTATTAATATTAAAACATATGTTCACTGTTTTGTTAATGACAACTATAGTTATACATTTTAAAAAGTAAACTCATAATGTACACATTAAAAAGCATTTTTCGCGTGGTTAATGATGAGAAATTGCGTTTCTTTAGGATAAAGAAGTTTTACCAAGAATAAAAGTATATTCACACGACCATGAAATAAAGCATTATTTTAGTAAAAAAATGGATTGAAGATGCTACAGACGAAGTAGGAGGAAAATCATCGAAATAAGGACTGAAACATGCTTTGGAGTTTCCGAAGTTTAGAAACTGCATTACACTACATTAGGGGTATTTATGATCTTTAGTTTAACATGTTAAGGCGTGTTAAATGGGAAAACTCTTGTTAAATGGAGAAATATTTCCTTCTTTTACCAAGTTAAAACGATATAACACATAATATGGTTGAGAGTCAGTTACTAGGTTCGTTAAATTGAGAATGACGTCACACAACAGACCAGCTGAGCTCGTCACTGTTTTGTTGGTTGTTGTGTTAGGATACTTGCTTGTAGTTTGTGCATTGATTGTGTTAGTATTGTTTTGAATGTTTTAACTGATGAAGCAATGAATGATAATAATAATAATGTAATGACAGTTGTCAATTAGCTCATCTTGATTCTCTTCCTCACAAGTTATAAGATCAACAAGCCATTCAGTGGACAAACTTCCACTTTAGGCATTTTGCAATGAATTACTTTAATCTCAACTTTTTTTTTACATATTTATTTATTGATATTTACAACTGTATACACATATATACAACAAGTAAATTTGCTGTTGGTGACATAGTGACATGATACAAACATGTGGAGAATCTACCCACTGATTGAACTCCCATAACATTTCTAGAGGAGAAGATCTCGAGGCCATCTTATTTTCAGACGCCTAGGAAGATTATGAAGTAATGAAGGAGAAGTCAGGTTAGAAACAAGTGGATTTGGGTGGTTGAGAAGTTTATGATGGAAGGAATGGTATCTGGTTCTGGCCAAATCGGCAACATATGGAACATTGAGGTCCTGATGGATGACTTGATTTGTGACAAAGTAAGGAGCATTAAGGATTTTAGGAAGGATTTTGGACTGTAAGGATTGAATTCGGGAGGAATTTGATGGTTGAGTGGATCCCTAAAGCTCAACTCCGTTTGTCCAGATAGGCCTTATAATAGTCATGTAGATCAGTCTTTTGTAATGGGTTGGAAATTTAGACCGTTTGTCTAGTAAATGTTGTAATAGTCGGAATCGACGAGCAGTTTCTTGTCTTTTTAGTCTTGTATGAGGATTCCATGTCAGTCGTTTGTCGTCCTAAGTAACGGATCTGTTCGACAGGAATAAGTGGGGTATTATTAAAGGATACTGTAGGGCAAGAGGTCATGGGTTTACGACGAAGGGAATCTGAACTTAGAATTAAACAATAACATGAAGTTTTGGAAGGAAAGGTTATAAAACAAGTTGTTCAGAAAATCCGCAAGGAGCTCTTATGCATTTAACATGGTAAAACATTTTATATTTAACACATCATGAATACCTCGTGTTACAGGCGTGTAGAGAAACTACCCATTGATAGCACTCTAATGACATTTTATATTAGCTGGTCTCGTGGCCATCTTCTTTAAATAATTTAATTTAAAAGAAGTGGCTATGCTATAATTAACAAGTACCCAGTTTTGAAACAAACATTGATAAATTTCAACTCAAAGTAGGGTCGCAAGTGAAAGTCATGAGATGATTTCCTAAATAAACATATAAGTTGATTGGAACGTACATACAAATTTGTTTAATAGTTATTTATGTCTACCACAAATCGTGTATTGATAACTAATTCATGTAATCTATAATAGCAGACGTAGTATAGATACCTGAAATTCGGTGGAAATATCTGGAAGATCTCTGTATCTCTGATGGGATAAAACAAGCGACAATCGAAGGTTACCCTTTGATCGGGGCGATGGTATTGATATGACTGAAGTAGTTTCATTGATAACAGTATCGCTTTGAATCAGCAGATAACATCAAACAGTTTGATAATTACTTTTTGTTATTGTGCACCACGGCCAGTTATATTCGGTCCGTTTATTTTGATATGCAGATTATACACGAATACTTTATGATTGCTTTTATCCAATACTTTATCGTTGTTTTTTATCATGTATTCGAATATCAGCAAAGATTGATCTCAAATTAGAGAACAAAATAAACTTTGGACGATTGTAGTTTGTTCATTTTTGTTGAATAGTATTAGTATAAAGCATCATTGGCCATCTGTCCTGACCAGAACCAGGACTCAAATAAAATTAAATTCTTAAAGAAATACAAAAATATTCAAATTATGAAATAGTTTACACTGACGGCTCCAAACAAAATGAAAATATTGGTTTTTCAATAATAATACATGGGACATCCAAAAGATATAAATTACCCACATACTCAACAATATTTACAGCTGAATTTCAGGCGATTTCAACAGCACTTCATTTATCCATAGAAAGTGAATACTCAAACATACTCATTTGTACAGATTCAATGTCTGCACTCCAGAGTCTATCAAACTTCAGTCAAAGCGGACCTACTAGACAAAATTCACAACTATATAGACATGCTAAAACATCTTAAAAAAAGTGTATCCTTTCTCTGGACTCCAGGGCACTCAGGAATACCTGGAAATGAGGCAGCGGATAAAGCGGCTAAAGAGGCTGCTACAATGAACGTTCCACCACTCCAAGTTTACGATCCGAAAGACATAAAGGCATTTTTAAGGAACAGAATCCGAAAAAGTTGGTATTCAATGTGGGCTGACGTACCACTCACCAATAAACTAAGAAATGTTTAAAAAAACACACAAAAGTGGACAAGTGCCATAAGGGAAAACAGAAGAGAAGAAGTCGTTGTTGCAAGAGTAAGAATAGGACATTCCAAATTAACACACCTCCACTTAATCACAAAAGAGGACCAACCTATATGCCAAACCTGTCAGTCCCCATTATCAATAAAGCATATAATTGAAGAATGCTCATCATTTCGTCAAGTCATCGAAAATAATAAAATTCCTCGTACAAGAGAATTGGCCCTTAAGACTCAGCAGAATCCATAGACAAAATAATAAAATTTCTGAAAGAAACTCAACTTTATACTAAAATATAATTCACCAATATCGACCAGTGTAAAAAGGAAATAGTCTACATTCAACTATTAAATGTCAAAGACAAGAAGATAAATAAAGTAAAAAAGGGTGTAATAACCTAGATGTTGATTGCCCTGAATAAAAATCTAATCACTGGTCATCAACACCATTAATTTGTTATATTATTTTTATTTTTCGACTGTTCGATGTTATATCTGTGAAAGTCAATACCAGTGATGTGGCGAGAGGGATGCGCTGGGATCTTTTGAGCTCTACTCTACCCCTCACACGTGGGGGATAGAGTGGGCTCAGGGATCCTCAGATCGATTGTGTAAATATTGTATATATTATTTTATCATTATGAAGCTATCATTGAAATAATTATTTATTTTTCATACAGATAGTTTGATAATGTTCATCTTGTCTATTCTTTTGTTTGTATATATTTTAAGAGAGTTTTTTTTTTATTTTATTTTTTTATTTTTTTTTATTTTAGTATGTATGAGATCATTCATCACTATTACCTATTGCCCACAACTGTGTGGCAGAATGTAATATCTATCAATAAATAAATCTATCAAAAAAAAAAAAATATCTGTGAAAGTAAACCTTGTGATATTAAAAACTAAAATAATAATTCTACAGTTTTTCGAACCTATTTTTACGAAAAGTTTTTGAAATATGGTATTTAGGTTTAATCTTAAGCTATTGAAGATTGACATGGAATATGGGCTTTTTAGAAAGATATGGCACATGACAGGACAATATATAACTATTTTATTTTATTCATTTACGTCAGCTAATTATAATAATGAAAAAAAAAGTTTTGAGTATAGCTCGGTACACTGGAAAAAAAAATAGAAATATATCAAGTTATGAGAAATAGTAAAATGCATATAAATATAAAATACAGAATAAATTATGGAACATGGGATTATTTATTTAAACCATAAACCAAATACCATGAATAAATTTCATTCGGAAACATGGAGGAATCTGTAAAAATAAAATCGGTAATTATAACAATACTTATTTTCATAATAAGGTGAAAATAATTGACCGTAGATAAATAAGAGGATAAGATTGGTCCGGGGGGGGGGGGGGGGTTCAGCAGAAAAACAAAAATATTTATTTGTGCCGACGTTTCGACCTGATTTTCAGGTCTTCATCAATAAATAAATTGTTTATTTTTATGTTTCTCCGAATGATGGTTTATAGCCCTGATAAAGACCTGAAAATCAGGTAGAAAAATTGGCACAAATAAGTATTTTTTTGTTTTCTTCAGCAGGTCGCACCCCCCGACAATCTTCTCTTATATCGACTAACGATTTATATTTACTGTCCGCAATATCATTTTATTGATTAGTAGAAACTGAATGAATTAATTAATTAATTAGGTCTGTAAATATTAATGTACTGTAAAAGTTACAGTAACACGTTTTTGATAACATATTACCAAGATCGGGAAATCCCTCTGCTTGCTACTAATATTGACCAACTGATTTTGATATTAGCTCGCCTGAGTCACTAAACTTTCACAATCGTTCGAATTCTTAGGCCTGTACCAAATTATGGCCAATTCAAAACTTTAACTTCACTTTAGCACTAAATCTAATTATTTTAAACAAACATTTTAATAACTTCATATATTTAAATAGGAAAAAAAAGCTAGAATATTTTATAATAAAAAAACAGTTAATCAAAACTCAAAATAAATATTTTTTTTTAAAAATTAATTCCTGTACTTTGTGGTATCTGGATAAGCTAAATTTGATATTTATACGATTCATTCATTGAAAGATATTCAAAAGACAATAACCTTAGAGCCAACCAAGAATGCTAATAAAAAAAAAAATGTTCAAAAACAAGACAAAGCTAACAATTAACAGCGGTCTATTTCTGATGCCGGGGTAGAAAAAATCCCTGATGTCGACATCTAAGAAAGCAAAAAATAAAGATATAAAGAAGCTGAAAATCTGATTAGAATTCTTCTAAATTAAATTTTGCTTTTAAATGGTTTCCCAGTAACACAAGGGGAAAAAAAACAAAATGATATTCATTTTTTCATTTCAGTTTTCATCTTTTGTTAATTTTTCATTTAATTTTTGTTTTTAGTTGTATTGGTAGGTTTTTTTTTTTTTTTTTTTAGTTTTCTGCCGATCAGCTTTTGAAGTATAACCTTTCTCAGTTTATACTATATAGAACCCCTTTTTATGTTTAGAATATATTTGGATGTATGGACGTCTCTCTTCCATGAGTCTTTTTGAACTGTTGATATTGACATGTGGTGTATTTAATTCGGAGATGTTATATTTGTGATTTTATATCAGGATGAAAACAGAATTACTGAAACCCAGAATGGTCTAAAAAAGAAAAAAAAAAACTATTACTATTACTCTTTGTTTTTATCAAATCAAATAGAACTAAATATTAGTAATGTTTTTTTGTTTTTTTACATATCTACTATACTAGATGTAAGTACAATTTATGCATAATAATTTACAGTTTTGTAAATATTTATAAATATGAAGATTTAGATGATTTATTTTTTTATATAAATAAGAAAGAAGCAAAACTAGTCATAAACTATTTATTATATTTTATGCCGAAGTTTCGACCAATGTTGTAGGTGTTCATCAGGGTTACAATAAAAAGATACAAAGAAGGTATTGTCAATTTAAGGGTACAAAAAAGATGTAAAAAATGTAGAGGTGGAGTTATAAAAACAATTAAAAATATTAAATAAACTGATAAACAGGATAAAGATAAATACAAAAAGAATAATTAACTAACATAATGATGTGAACAGATACGTTATATAATATATATTATTGAAAAGATCTAATATTTTAAATAATTCAATAATAATTATCAATACATT